>NC_041332.1:8290902-8513402 GCF_004354835.1 Perca flavescens | reverse complement strand
GAATTTGTACATTGTGTGTGAACATTTGGATGGAAACTTGGCTTATGCCACCGTTTTCTTCCTTTAATGTGTCACCTTTCTGTATTTTGGACATAGCATTTATTTTTCATTTTGTACACAATGCTATGATAAACAAAATATATAGGCCACCACAGTATTTAAATTGAATTAAATTGCGAGTGACAGAAGAGCAAAGACAAAACGGGAAAATAGAGAGATGGAGAAAGAGAGAGATAAGATGGAGGACAGAACATTTAAAACAGAGTTGCAGGGGAAGAAGTGCAGTGGAGAGGAGATGAAAGGAGTGTGGAGAGAGCGAGAGAGGGAATGGGGAAGTGCGGGCGGAGGGAGGTATAATGAAGTCCACTGGGTCTCTGGTGAAAGAAGCCACAGCGCCTGCCAGCCAACACAGCCTGACTCTGTACAGATGGCAGCATGCTAGGATATGCTCGGTTCACTTCTAAAGCAGGAAGTGGATGTTCTTTAAATTCTGTTTTGTGCTGATGTTTTAGAGGCCGCTCCCATACATTCCAAATGTTTTGACAGAATACTTAACCCTCCTGTTGTCCTCAGGTGAAATCTGACCCATTTTCAAAAAGTTTCTATATCAGAAATTGGGGTTTTCTACTACGCTCTTCCCAAGTAAAATAAATAATCAGTTCACTACTTTCATTGAATTTGGGTGTTTTAGTCAATTTTATAGTATTTGAATAAAAAACAATTGATAAAAAGAACTTTCAAAATTTCAGAAAAAAAGTGACAGAAATGTTCAAAAAGTGGAAACAAAGCTTTAAAAATTTGGAGGAAAAAAACACAAAAACTTCAAAAGGCTCAGAAAAAGTCAACAAACGTTGAAAAAAAGTGACAAAAACATCGGGCAAAGCCACAAAAGTGTCGAAAAAGACGACCAAAACGTTGATGAAGGTTTTTTCATTTAAAATTGTGACTCAGAAAAACAAAAAGTGGCAGGTCGACGGGAAGACAACGCAAGGTTTGAACGAGTGTGTTTACTACTTGTTTTGTTTGACCAGGTGAAGATAGTGCCATTTCAGGTTTAGGTGGCAAATAGCCTCAGTCGTCTGAAAGACATCTGTATTGCAGTCAGTTAGAAGTAATTGTTTATACAAGAGAAAACTCCAAACCGATTTACAGATGCATGGAAATAAATGCTGCATAATATCTAATATCCAGAGGCTGCTTATGCTTTCCTAACATTTCCATTGATAGTCACATTGGCAAATATATCTTTTTAAGAATGGTGCTACTCTGATCACGTTTTTCTCATCAACATAATGAGGAAGCTTTCATATTCAACTTATTTGTATTTGTGTTAATGCCACTGAAAAATACTCATACTTAAAGGTGCCTTAGGTAGGATTGCGAAGATCCAGGACTTAGCCCAAAAATTTAAATATCGACAACTTCTCAGTCCCTACCCCCCTTTCTGCTAAAGCCCAAAACGGTCTCCTAAGCCCCCAAAAGGAGAATGAATGTGTGTGCATGAGAAGTGATTGACACACAGTTAGACACACACCCCGGCCCTGATTGGTGCATCTGAACAGGGAGCTGTGGATTTTTACAAATAGCACTACAGGCTGTAGGTGGTGCCAGAGGAGACAGATTTTTTGATGCTTCCTGTAGTTCTACTCAAACATAGGGTCAGTTTCAGCAAATATGACAGAAAGTTAGTTTTATAAGTCTTACCTACTGCACTTTTAATCAATTTGCAAAACATTTAATGTCAACACACATATCTTTAACCCTTGTGTTGTCCTCAGGTCAAATGTGACCCGTTTTCAAATTTTATTATATCAGAAATAGTCAACCAAATTGCTTATTATTAAATAATAGCATGGATGCATGGATGCATGGATGCATGGATGCATGGATGCATGGATGCATGGATGCATGGATGCATGGATGCATGGATGCATGGATGCATGGATGCATGGATGCATGGATGCATGGATGCATGGATGCATGGATGCATGGATGCATGGATGCATGGATGCATGGATGCATGGATGTACGTTGGACATAAGGAACCACAACGCTCTTCCCAGGAAAAATAAATGATTACTTTCAATTTTATAGCATTTGAAAAAAAAATTAAAAACAGTATATCTTGACTATACTGACCGATACCAGTCTGTGATCCACTCAACATCCTCTGAACTATTAGTCAAAATAATTCATAATTATTGCTTTTTTTAACTCAAAAATTAGGCATAATGTCAAATAAATTAGGTGTATTGACCATGAATAAAAAAAGCGTTGAAAAAAATGACAAAAACATGTAAAAAAAAAAAAAAAAAAAAAAAAGCCTAAAGCATAGAAAGAAGGGCCGAAAACATTTTCAATTTTGACCCAGACAAGAAGTTCATGGTTGAGGGGAAGACAACACAAGAGTTAAGCAACTCAAAACCACTGGTTGAGGTTTGGTCAGTTACATAGTGAACAAGTCAAAGCTGACTGAAGCATGAGACGGGATGCATTGATGTTTTCAACATTTAACCAAAACCATGGTCTTTACCAAATAGTAACCAAGTAGGCTTCAGTAGCCTACACTTAAAAAAACATTTGTGATGCAGGAGTCCAGAATCACAGTTCTGTTCTATGTAACCAAGCATCCATCACAACCTGCTCCCATAAGAACATCACACTTCTTGGGTTGAAAAGTAAACTAAATGCATTTGTATAAAGCAAGCATGTTTTGTATGTATGATGTCCTTGTCATTTTTTACCCATTAAAAGACCAACTTATGACATTTTTTTTTTTGTTTCACATTTTCTCTATGATTCACGTTTCTTTTTCCGTTTTCCTAATGAGATGAGTAACAAGCATGATTGTTCGATTACTTTCACACATTGCAAAGTGGGCTAATCGGTGTTACTATTACCGGCCTCGCTAAATAGACGTTAGCAGTACCATTAGTTCTAAAGTTGTAGGAGTAAATGTTTCTGTGATATGTCTAATTGGTTTATTTTCAGTTTGCCCCTAATTATATTTCACAACATGTGGTATACGTGTGCACTACACTGAATTACTTTGTTCCAGTAACAGACCTAATAAGATCTCCAACAATGAACTGTACAAGAAAACAGGAAGCCGGCGCATCACCAAGGAGATTACGCACAGACGCCTGAGATGGCTAGGAAATTTGTTGAGAGTGGAGCAGGACCGCATCACAAAAGTTGCCTTAAGATGGACACCACCTGGCAAAAGAAAACCTAGGAGGCCATAACTGTGACACAAGAGCTGGAACAGATGAACCTGTCATGGGGAGAGTACTCATTGAAGCCGTATGTCCCATTCGAAGTGCATCATACGACAAAATTTCGTTTTATTTAAAATCAATCCACACCGTTCATAGTCTCACCCAGTGATCATTAAACATAACTAACACTCATCAGCAATGTCTATTTCTAAATATTGAATCATGATTCTGAGGTAAACACAAAAGCACTTCAGCCCCCCTTACCAACTTGTGCAAACTGGGGGGGAAAAGCTTTAAAGAGAGTACAAACTCAGCTATTTCTGTAAGCTGATGGATATCCTAACAATGTTTTTTATTTCTGCAGTAAAGCCAAAACATTTTGGCAGAAAGTTGAAGAACCTTAATGAAGGCTCTCTGCCAAAACACAGCAGTGCCTCTCCTCCAATGAAGCCTCTTTTCCCAAACATCCACTGGTCTCAAAACAGGTTTCAATTGCTGAAAGACAGGCAACGTTGGGATATCTTATATCAAGTTTAAAAATACAAACGACAGAATTCTCTTTCTTTATCGACTTAACTGTGAATCTGTCCATTCCCCTCTATGGAAAATATAACTGCATTTTTTTAGTCGTGCAAACTTGCACTGTAGGACTAAGCCCTGTAGATGATGTCAGCACTGTACTGTACAAGCCTCAGAATATATATCATTATTAATTCCTGAATCCAAATTAATAAAAATGCGATGTAGACATTAAATATATTTTCTGTGGCAGAATTTCAGTAGGCAACTTTTTACAGCATATAAATATACACCACCATTGCCACAAATGCACTCTTTCTCCCACATAAACACTTAGCATATGACCAACCTGACTCTCACATCATTTGAAGTGTTATGGCTTAACACCTACTGATAAACAGTATCAGACTACCTGGAATCTGCTGATGCCATTTGTCTTTGTACAATCTACGACAATAACTAAAGCTTCGCTTCTCTTTTCATGCCTCCAACATTTGGAACACTCTTTTCCATCAATTCATAGTTTTGAATGGCCTAAACCACAGTTTTATGAAATTCTATGTGACTGATCTTTTCCTTCATTAGATATTTAACAGTTTTGCCTGTCCTCATCTGCATTTATCTGACTTTTATTCTTGTAATTGTGAAGCAGCTTCGAGCTGACATCTGTGTATGAAAGCTCATTTACAATTAAAGTGGTTGAACTGACTGATCACCCCGTGTTTAATTAGGAATCCTCAAAAGCTTTTTTCGTACTGTAAAATCACCTTAAAAGACCCACAGGGAGGCTCCTCACCCTCTGCCACTCTCTCAGCATGCACGAACCAGCCTGCAGCCACTCAACGTGTCTCTGCATCAACGCCTCAAGCACAAACTGGTTGGTGGTACAGACGACCAGAAACATCATTCTTCTGTGACATTACTGTTTTTTTCTGTAATTGATAACATTTACTCATCTCTGAAAGTATTTTATCTCTATGTCTACATTGGGTGGTGAGTTCCTACATTTCCCAGAATGCATGGCGAAAGCCCCTAAAAAAACTGATGTAAAGCTGTTTGGTTTAGTTGTTTGCGACACAGGCAGAGAAGACGATAATAAGATAGAGTTAAAGAGCTTTTTCAAGTACACAAGTTGCACTTTTGACACATGTCTTCTGGTTTAACTACACTCGGGATAGGTGCCAAAACCAGATATTTACCAGAAGCTGCACTATAAACAAAGTGAGCAACTGTCCCTGGGCCTCAGACCTCTAGAGGCTCCAAAAGCCCCAGTTGTTTTGTGGCAATTTGATTAATTGCACATTTATTCAGGAATATATATATATATATATATATATATATATATATATTTTTTTTTTTTTTATATA
The DNA here is from genome assembly GCF_004354835.1 of Perca flavescens. Taxonomy (NCBI): domain Eukaryota; kingdom Metazoa; phylum Chordata; class Actinopteri; order Perciformes; family Percidae; genus Perca; species Perca flavescens. The sequence goes on along the minus strand of NC_041332.1, from coordinate 8,508,298 downwards.
TATATATATTTTTGGGCACTTCCAACTTTAATGGTCGGACTCGAAGCCTGGACTTTCTGTGTCGAGGAATAAACCTCTATATATGTGTGCCTGCTCTACCAACTGAGCTAACCTGGCCACATTATTATTATGTCATTTTGAAGCCTAGTCTTGTAGAGGGGCCTTGTGTGTGTCACAATGTAGTTTAAAGACCTTTGGATTACTTCAGTAATACGCAGAAAGTAAGCACTATGTCAACTGAAGGTTTATATTCAAATTACCACAAACTAACCGGCACTCAGGGACACCTGGGATCCAAAACGTTTTCCATATTCCTCTACATTTACTTAGTCTTCCATGTAGGAAACGGAATATATATATATATATATATATATATATATATATATATATATATATATATATGGGTTGTGGAATGTTGGTCAGACAAAGCAAGATATTTGAAATGTCTGGAAACACCTTTTTTTCGTCTATTTTTTAGTTTTTTTACAATTTGCTTTCATTTTACACCAAATAACCAATTAAAAGAGATGGTCATCAGTAGATTCATCAATAATGAAAGAAACAATTGGTTCAGCCCTAATGTGTACTCTGCCATGTGAGCTGTACTTGAATGTGACAGGATAAATGCACAGGATTTTACATCGCCCCGCGGCCCTCTAGCAAGTTGATCCGGCCATGTGTTTAAATTTTCTTCCATTACACTCTATTGCAGCTGCTGAAAATGTCCTGTTGTGATGTAACACTGTCTACATATGGCCAGTTAACAACCTGAATCTAAAACCTACAGTATATGCCCTCTGGGGTATCCTGGTGTTATGTAGGTCTAAGATGCTAATCATGTAATTGCTCAGCTCTCTGTCTGTCTAATGAAGGCAAACAATTCCAAAATGTAATAAAACCTACATCACCAAGCAACAAAATAAGCCTAAAACCAAAACAATATGTTGGATTTGGCATTTTTTCCACCCCTTATAACCAAAAAGAAACTGACTTGAGTCCAGGCCAGATAAGAGTATTCCAGGTTCTAACAACAGTAGACCAACATGTCCTGACAATTACAGCTTTTTCCACTGCTGTCCTGTAGAACAAGGCATAGGCCGCCTATATGGTCAGCTAGAAAGAAAGAGAGAGAGAGAGAGAGAGAGAGAGAGAGAGAGAGTGTGTGTGTGTGTGTGTGTGTGTGTGTGTGGGGGGTCATTTCATTTCTCCCTACTGGTTGCATGATGCTTAAGCCTTCATAATGCTGACATCAGCACTCAGCTCTGACTACAACTATAGCCCTAACACACACACACACACACACACACACACACACACACACACATACACACACAGGTCACTAACAGGTTCGAGCCAAATGCTGTATTCAAGATGCATCTTTAATCACCAGCAGCGTCAACGTGATAGTGATTGCTGGTGTCATGACAACCGCCAACATCATCTTTCATTCTACCCATGGCAGCTTTATCAGGTGGACCTGAGGCCAGCAGGGCTGGACAAAGCAGAGAGAGTGAAGAGAAATCGTGCATGCTGTCAGGTATCAATCAACAGCACACCGCAAAAAGCCATACAACACGTGTCACATGTCACACACATCCCATACACCTCACACACACAATAAAATCACACACAGATCATGTAACATTTCAAAAAACAACGCTGCAAAAAAAAAAAAAAAAAACATCACACAATGATATAAAATTAAAATTAAAATAAAAAAAACCCACGCTGCACACCAACCACAACGCTCATCCCGCAGGTGTTGGCTAATTCAACACCAAACCACTCCACACTAGGCCACACCTCGCCATGCACTCCGGCAAACATACCACACTGCAACCCCCGGTACCTTTGGCTGTCTGCTCGGCATTTGCTTATCAAAGGATATGGCCATTCGGTGATCTTTTTGGCGTACTTCCTCACCAGGTTGTCTTCGCTGAAGAGGAAGAGGGAGCGGTTGACCGTTAGGCAGCTCTGCCGGACGGGTATGGGGTTGTACAGGGCCATGGTCCGGGCTCTCTGGGCCATCGACTGCTTGTACATCCGCTGCCCTCCGGGGGGCCCCCCTTGCCTGCTGCCGCCGCGGCCGGGCCCCCCTTGTCCGCCGGCACCCCCGCCACCACCGCCACCACCACCTCCTCCTCCTCCTCCATACCTGTTGGGTAGCTCGTCTCCAAAACGCGCCATTCTGCAGACACCAAACGCCAGAGGTTAGGAAGGAGCCGGGGGGGAACCTCAGAGTGACACCTCCACATGCCACCACCCCATCAGCCTCGGCTCCAAACACATGCAGAATGGAGTTGGGTTCGGTTCCTTCTCTGGCTTATCGCTCTGTGTCTCTCTCTCTCTCTCTCTCTCTCTCTCTCTCTCTCTCCTCCTATCTATCTGTGTCTCCTTTCCAGATCTTCAGCGCCGAGAAGATACCTCCATTTGTGTGTGGAGAGGGAGGGGGGGGAGGAGGAGGAGAGAAGAAGGGAGGGAGAGGGGGGGGTGAGAGAGAAAGCGCACGGTGTCTCTGATAGTGTGTTTGGAATATGAATGGCAAACAGAGCGATGTGTTTATGTAATTTCTGGCAAATCAGCCCTCTGACAGAAAAAAAAGGAAAACTGGCGCGTGAGAAAACTGTCCAAATGTTCTATCTTGTCAGAGCATCAGCGGTTTCTCTCCGTCGAAAAGCAAGGCATCCTGTTTTTTATTTATTTTTTGGGGTGGTCGGGAAAAACCTCTCCAAGAGTGAGCCGGTTCTTGCATTTCGATAGGCAAACAAATCGATCACCGTTAACACATGCGATAAGGATGCAGAACTGTGCGTTTAAATACATATTGCAATCATCTCCACTAAGTAGGCTACCCTAGCTGGAGACTGCGTCTTTTTCCCCCACTCAACAGCCTAGTGCATCTTGACAGGATCTGCAGTTGTCTTTTTTTTTCTCTCTCCTCCCCAGGTCCCTTTTTTTTCTTCCTGCGAGATAAAAATAGAAATAGATAAGAGTAAAATCTTTAATAATTCATTTATTCTTTTGCCATATATCCGCAATGTTTGATGTGGCACGGCAGATATCCCTGCTGCCACCTCTCACTGCCACCACGCCACTCGGGTTACACGCAAACGCCAACCGAGGGGGGCTTCCCCAAAATCCGAGCCTGGTGACATTTGTTGATATTTGGTGATGGACGGTGCAGCATCCCCCTCCTCCTCCTCCCCCCCTCCTCCTCCTCCTCACCAAGGCGTCGGTCACTGATTTTGGGCGTGATTGCGCGCACTTGGGAGACGAAAATACACCGGTGCTCAATCTACCAATTTATGTCTTGCCCACTTCCCCGCGGGAAAAAAAAAAAACAAACAAAAAAACGAGTTGATGAAACTAAAAGACAATTAAGTGTCCACAACAATCAACTATAATCCAAGGTTGAAAGAATAAGAATCCCGGACGAGTAGGATCCGGAGGAGCAGAAAAAGACCACTGGGGGAGGCAGCATCATCACCATCATCAATTCTTGTTCGAAAAATACGACGGCGGCGGTGTGGGTGTGTTGTAGTAGCAGCGGCTCGCATCTTCTCCGCCACCCGGCAGAAACCGTGCACCATCCCCGCCCAGCAGCATCGCCCCCGAGGCTCCTCGAACCAGAGAGAGGCGGCCTGCCCCGTAGAGCTACAGCAAGTCCAGCGTTTCTTCTCTCTCTCTCTCTCTCTCTCTCTCTCTCTCTCTCTCTCTCTCTCTCTCTCTAGCTCTCTTTCCCTATTCCTCCCTCTGTTTTTTGTTCCTTTCCTTCCTCGACCCCCCAAGGGGACGTGAACCAACACACAGTCGGTCCAGAGGCTGTATATTCCCGTGGAGACCAACGTTGGAAACGAAGAAACCCGACGAGCGGAGCGCTTCTCCGGCTCTCCTGCGTTCAGTCAGCCGTCGGGGTTGAGCCGCGCACTGAGCATCTGATCAGTCTGACGGGAACCGAGTGCCGCGCGCAGATCCGTGGCCAAGCCTTGCAGCGCACGACGCACGGCGCCTCTCCGGAGCCTCCCCCACTCCAACCCACTCCCCATAGCGCACGACGGAGATGTATGGGCGTTAGTTGGGTATATGGCCTGGTATGGCAGCCCCGCTGTAGCCCGTAATCTTAATCTAATGAAGAATAATCAATCATAGAACACATGTCAAATCTGGTGGAAAGGCCAAAAGACATCCGCCTTCTTGACTTGTGTTACCTGTGATAGTTTAGAGATCTATGTCTGATATATATTTCTTTTTATTTCCTCACTTATTAATCAGCAGGCTTGGAGATACTGGTCACCAATGATGCTGTAGACGCAAGCTATGGACTTCCCAAAGCTGATTTAGTGAGGCCTCTTGAGAAGATGTAGCTCACGGCTTCCTCTCATGTTCGCCAAGTGTCAAAATCGCCCCGTTCACTGTTTACTCAAACCCACCAAGCCAAGCAGAAGGCTTTGCCGTGAGCAGGGGGGGGGGGGGGTTGAGGAGGTGTTGGTGGTAGTGGTGTGGTGGTGGGGGGTGTTCATACAAGAAATTGTAAATGAATGCGGATAACAGTATGGTGAAGATGAAAAGCTGATTCCCAAAATATGATTCAGGGGCCAATTTTGATCTCCAAAGGACTTAAAAGGCATCCTCCCAGCAAAATGAGAGCTGTGTTATTTGGGTATCTGTTGGGAGAGTGTATGGATGATTATTTTTTGATCTTCCATTTTCACTATTTTTAATCTCCCATCTGACAGTATAGACGGTTAAGTAATCATGTACCAAGCCAAATCTAATAATAAAAATCAGCTCAAATGGGATTCCTTGGGAGCACATAAGAAAAACTGCCATGTGCTTAACTTGACAGTGTGATTTTTGAGCTTATTGTGGTTCTATAAACCAAGGTTTTTGTTTTTGCAGAATTTTATCTTTCCCTGATAAATAAGATGTTGCCAATAAACTCAGTTGGACCAACATTTCATCTTTGTGGCCAGGAGGAGAGTTGGGGGAGTTTGTGAGTGTTGTGTTTGGTTGTTTTTTTGAGGACATACTGGTATTTTGAGGATGATTTGAAAGAGGTTTTATCTCCCTTCATTCCTCCCTTCTCCTCCAAGCCGTCTGTCACTCTGGCTCCGGCATCTGAGTCCTCTTTGATGCAGCTCAGCAAGCTGTTTGCTTGGGCTAAACCGACCAAGCTGTCACCTCTCCAGAACAGGCAATGTGAGGCAAAATGAAGGTGGTGGTGGAGATGGGGAGGGAGGGAGTGGGGGTATTGAAACCCATAAAAACACAGAGGCCAGAGAATCCCTTTCAAATTGATTCTTTGAGATATTTTTTTTTGCCAAAGTTACATAATGAAAATAGGAACAACAATTGAGTTGAAAGACAGTGGAAAAACACCAACTTTGGTCACTTTAGTGCATTGACGCTGTCCTTGGTCCTGAAACAGCTTACTGACATGTTTCCAAGGGCTTTTGGCGCTGTCCGGAGTGCTGAAACAAGAGTCTAAAGCTCTGAACACCACCTGCAAGCCTTTGGAAGAGATTACCTCCATTGCGCATCAGGGTGGGTTAGTTACTGTACCTCCGGCCATCTGTTAAATGCTGAGAAGTATTTGCGAGTTCTGCTTGCAGTTTGTCTCCTCTACCAGCTACTTTGGCAGGTAAACACCCATCATTTGGAGGTCTTAGTTCTAAAAATTCGTTGGTGGAATCCTCAAAGTTGGCCATATGGTTGGTTTTGGGATGGATCTGAAGGCAAAGTGTGCCAGACTATCTAGAAGTCAATAAAGTATTGCAAAACTTCATGAAAGGGGATAACCTGGTGTTGCGTAACTGCAATATTACGGCTTCTTCTTTTACATGTACTTCTCTTTTCTCTCTCAGTTTTTCCCTCGCGTCAAACTTAGGACCAAATTATGGTTAAAACAATGTCAGGTGTTTCAACCTACAGTATATAGAGTATAATGTGAAGATCACTTTTCGTTTCACAGAAAGGATTGTGTTAAAGTAGCATGAATCGCATTGAACCTTGAACATTTTCATTCATTTGTCACAAAAAAAAAGGTCCTCCAGTACTTGCTTCTTGAGTTTCCCTAATAAAGCACACATTTTCACTATTTTAATACTTGCAAAAATCTACTTTTTCTTCCATTTCGTATATGACAAACTCTTTACATTTTTGAGTGTACCAGCTGGTTAGGTCGGAGCTTTTCAGGTAGCCAACCGAGTCAGTTTGTCATTTTGTTTAGCTGTTTACAATACACAACACATGTATTGTAAAAAGCTAAACAAAATGACAAACTGACTGGCACTGGAAAAACACAAAATAAATCTTGGCCATAAATAAAGTGGTCCAAATAAATCCCATTTATACTGTCAAATGCATTATTTGGATATATTTCTATTTTTTCTTGGTCTCAAATGTAAATTGATACATTTTCTGAAGATGGGGGGATGAGCTGTTTTTGCAGTATGAGTAATTAATCTCTTACAAAGCTCTCACTGGTTCACTGTTACCCTGAGGTTACAGTGTGTATAACCAACCCGCTGTAGTGGTCACAGAGCTAAGCTATTATTTACAAGATGCCTTTTCAACGTCACAACGTTTGCTCGTCATCCGATTCCCGTAGACCAGTGGCTACTAACAGGCACGATAAAAGCCTGTTCCCGCTGACAGCATGTGAGAGAGAGAGAGAGAGAGAGAGAGAGTGAAAGTGAGTGTCGGGAAGAGGTGGGTGGTGGTGGATGGCGGAGTGGGGGGGCGGTGTACAAGACTGCCTGTGATTTGCGCGATCACGGGAAACCACACGGTGGGAAGCCAGGGATGACAAGCTGCCCCCATCACTTATTAATAATGAGGACAGACGGAGAGGGAGGTGATGACTGGAGACATTTCGCTCTCTCCCTTTTTCATTTTTTTTCATTTTCTTTTTCCCGCACAATGGCATGCCACTGTTATTGCTGCTGCATGCCCATGCAGCTTCCCCAGGCTCTCTCCCTGTGAGTGTGTGTGTGTGTGTGTGTGTGCGTGCGTGGGTGTGTCCTGCTGCTGCTGCTGTTGAGGGAGTCATCCCGAGGCCCTGATGCGCAGCATTTTCATTCAGGGAGCGTTCACACAGGCAACCCCCGCAGGAAGCCCTGGCACCTCCCCCTTGAAACGACCCCCACCCCCCTACCAGCACCAGCACCACCACCTACTCTACTCCTCCTCCCACCCTTTCTTTTCTATGATCTCACTCAGCAGGCCAAAGCAACAGAGCTGTCTGAAAGGTAGAGAAGGAGAGGAGAGAGAGAGAGACAACACAGCAGGATAAGTGCCAATTCACGTTCAACTGAAAGAAATAATGCAAATAGACATTATGATTTACTTAGGGCTGGCAGTGTAAATTCTAAGAGTTTTATTCGAAAATTATATTTACTTTTGAGCAGAAATGGTGGCAACTTCTCTGAGTACTTCAGAAAAGAATTACGTTTTATAAATACTAAGAAACTTAAAGTGGCAATAAACATGATTCTCATTTTAATTGAATTTAATGTGAAAAATGAAGAGGTTCCCTTGAAGGCAGGCCGGGATTTTCCTTTAACCGATGGGGATTCAGATAGATTTAGGTGCACAGGAAAGATCTCCTCCATCTGCTGAATGTCAGGCTGTCAGTGCCAACAGCTCCTTCTCTTCACTGACTGCTTCAGCTGCAGTTTGTCCAAAGGCAGTTTTATTTTTTGCTCTCTAATGGCTGCAACTTAGAGTAAATATCGCTGAAATTTTAAATTGTAAGTGAAATGAGTGAAGTACACACAAGAGATTTAATTCCCAGCATGACTACAGAGGAACAAAATAATGATTCAGAGCTGCAGACAAGTGTGTTGATTCTCAGTGGGATCTAGAGTACTAACTTTTCATATCATTTTTCAGTTATTTGTTTCATTGTTCATACACAATATTGCATATGGAGCTTTTTATGGGTATACAAGTGCAGATGACTCCATCACGCTTAAAATGGAAATACAAGAGGTTAGCTCTGACAATACGACCTGATTATGTCAAAGTGAATATTGGGGATGTGGAGATGAAAAGTACCGAAGGTCGCACAAAAAAAAGTTAAATTATGGAAAGTGTAAAATGCAGTTTTACTGAAGCTTGAACCATACAAGAAACCTAACCATTCATTTAATTCTGACTCTCACAAATGTCAAAACGTTATGGAAGTGCAAAACTACTTTTTATTTTTTTCTCTGGGGGAGGCAAAACAACAACGGACGGTTGGGTTTAGGAAAACAACAACGGGGAAAGCAAATGTCACCCTCAGGTTCCTCGTCGCCAAACAAGCAAACATTGGAAGACATGTTGTCATAGCTTTTTGGTACATAACAGCTACCGTAGTTGCAACACGCTTTTGAAAAAGCGAGGCGTTAGAGAGCACTAGTCGTTTGAAGGCAAAATACAATTTCACCGCTAGATGGGAGACATTCCTACACAGTGTTAACCTGACTCCGCCAGATGGATCGCTTCGCATTTGCTCGGCATATCCATCTGGGAACTTTCCGTTGGAGAACTTTTGGGAAGGGGCGAAAATCCTGGTTAGCTGATTGGATGAACCATCTGTCTATCACCTATGTTGGTGATATACGGGCCAAATCAACCAATCAGATCCACGAAGCATATGAAAATACAACCACAATCCCGCCCCTGCTGCTGCAGGCAAAGCATAGCTCGTTAGCTCAGCAAGCAGGCAACATGTCGGTAAAGGATATTTGCCGTTTGTGTAACAAGAATTTAGGAATAAAAGGCACCATTTCAGGTTCACGGACCGCTGTCTATAAATACTGGTTAGCTGATTGGATAAACCATCTGTCTATCACCACCTAGCCCGCCTCAAAACCAACGCTGATTGGCCCGGTCGTTTGGCGAACGGCTCCAAATTTTCTCTACCTCAAGATGCCAGACTGATCTGCGAGTGGAAAACTGGAGCTCGCGAGATCAGGACGGTCCCACGAGGCTACCACAGTGTACCTTTAAATTCAGAGTTTTTCTGAACACATACTGTATACTGTGAGCCCTCTGAATGATGTAGAGTAGAACACAAGTTAGAAAGTCGGAAATCGTAGTAAAGCTTTTTTCTTCTCTCTTATTCTCTTTCTTATATTTGTTTGATTTGTGTATGTTGAGGTGAATTAGCTGCCATTAGCTGTATTTCATTATAAGTTAAAATGTTTGAAAAGCAGAGACTGCTGCAATCAGTTGAGCTCATTGGACTTGATGTTACAATACAAATGTAATGAACACGAATATTTTAAATGGTGCTTCCCTGTCCATAGCAAACACATTTGTGTACCAATGTTAGCACACAACTTTATGTTGATACCACAAATACATTTCATATGTTGTACTTGCCGTCAGCTTAGTTCAAGACTGGTGGACTGTTTGATGATGATCATGTTGTAATCTCTGTCTATTTAATTTTACAGTAACTCAAAATATCCATATTGAAGAACAAAACTAAAGCTGTCACTTTACCACCTCTCCCGTTTTTGTTTTTTTTACTTTAAACTTCTTGTTTGTTGTTTCCTGTATTTGCTTGCCGGATGTGACCTGTGACCCTGGATTGGATTTTCATCTTGCTGAAATGGTACCTAAGTGTATGAATAACTGTGACAGCCCTGAGACTGCAAGTATGTTCAAAATAATCAAAGATGATATGTTCTGGAAGGCAACTGCTGCCAAATATGGAAATAAAAGTCCAGCAAAACATACTCACTGTGATTTAGGAGTTACTTCAATAGCGTCCAAACAAATAGAGTCAAAATTACTGATATTTTTTTTTATTTTAATAAATGTTTTAAGACAAGAAGCTGGTGAAGTTTCAGGTACTGGTTTAGTTACATCAGAGTATATTCATGAAACTCAACCCTCAATGCTCATATCATTATCATTGTGTGTGTGTGTGTGTGTGTGTGTGTGTGTGTGTGTTGTGTGTGTGTGTGTGTGTGTGTGTGTGTGTTTGTGTGGGTGTGGGTGGGCTTATTTAACTATATTCGTGGGGTCCAAAAACCGGGAGTCCAGTATACTTGTGGGGTCCCGACAGCTTTGTGGGGCCAAAATGCTGGACCCACAACTTTAAAGGGCTGTTTGAGGGTTAAGACTTGGTTTTAGGATTAGGGTTAGAATTAGGTTATGGTTAGGGTTAGGGTAAGGGTTAAGGTTAGGCATTTAGTTGTGATGGTTAAGGTTAGGGTAAGGGGCTAGGGAATGCATTATGTCAATGACGGGTCCCCACAAAGATAGTGCCACAAACCTGTGTGTGTGTGTGTGTGTGTGTGTGTGTGTGTGTGTGTGTGTGTGTGTGTGTGTGTGTGGGGGGGGGTTATGCAGTCAGGCAGAGAGGTATAGCGAGCTGATGTAGCGTCCAAGCTAATTAGAGGATTGCTCTTTTTTTGGCTTGTTCTCATGCCAACTCAACCTGTATTAATTGATTGGCTGTTTAATGGAAGTGGAGAGGAGGAAAGAAGGAGGGAGGAGGAAGAGGAGGAGGAGGAGGAGGTGGAATAGGAGTGTGCTGGTCTCAGCTAATGGGCCCGGCTCTGGTGTGTGGACTAAGCATTCTAGTCAAAGAATCAGCACTATAGGACGGACGGATGGAATGAAAGAAAGCAAGAGAGAAAGGGAGGGAGAGAAAAAAAGACAACAGCAGAAAAAAAGAACAACTCAAATAAGAGATGGAGAAACAGAGAAAAGGAGACTCTATATATTTTTTTAATGAACTGCATCATGACACCACAGACAGGAGATCACATCCACCCACACACTCCCCCGCACACATCCTCCAGTGAATATACAGTGTAATATTACTGAATTATGAGTATGTGATTACTGACTGCCTGTATACTTACACATTTAGACATATCTATCTATCTGCAGGAGTTTGTGACATTACTTGCAACTCGAACAACAAGAAAAGACGACATCAGCTGTGGGTAAACACTACAGCAAAACTGCTCACAGCATCAGCTGGAAATGGGTCAAAGGTCCAGGACCAGGAGTCAACGGATGTCCAAAGAGAAGGACATTCACACCCGATGCAAGAGGCCATCTTTGAACCACCTGATAACCGACACATGGCCAATCTCTTCACTTAGTAGATGTGAAGGGATTGGCCTATTTCGTAAAGTTACAGAAACTGTCAGACAGGGGTCGGCCCTTTGTTCCCACAGCCCAATGGTCACACAGCCCTATGTTCTCACATTTCTAAGATTTTTCTTAAAATTAGGGCCTATGTTCCCACATTTCTAGGACATTTTCAAAATTAAGTCTTGTGTTTCTACATTTCCCTTCAATTTAAGCCCTATGCTCCCACAAGATTTTTTTTGGGGGGTTAGGGTTAGGGGTTACTACTACACTTACATTTATTAGTTGCAATAAACAAAGAGATGGGCGCACCAGATTTAGCTAAAAGCTCATTTCCATCTGTAATCCATTGCTACTGGATAATAGGTTGGGTGTAATTGGCTACCAAATTGAGAGAAAGGGGGATACAATTTATGAAAAAGGAAATGTGGGAACATAGGGCCTAATTTTGGGGGAAAAAATCTTAGAAATGTGGGAATTGTGTAGCCTGGTTGACACCAGAGCCTTCTCAGTTGTAACTGAGAGTGGGTCTGGGCAAGGTTCATCCACAGCCCATTTCCAAAGGGGCGTCACCAACGGACGCCGCTCAAATGCCTCTGGGCGCAATTTGATAGTCCTTCAACCAATCAGACGATCAACGATCTGCATCATCTGCATCAGCATCAACGGGTTGCTGTGCTTCGGTAAACGTCATGTTGAATGTAAACAAAAAGCTGCTTCCCCTCGCTGCGCAATCGTCATCGTGTAAAGCCCGCCTCAACGGTTGTGATTGTTGCCTCGATTTGAAAAAAAAAATTGGAAATGGGCTTGAATAGGCTCTTGGCCAGACTGACTTGCAGAGCACATCTCAAATTTGCCGGAAGTTTGTCAGGGTTTTCCCAGGCTAGGAACTGTGGGAACATAGGGCCTAATTTTGAAAATAATCTTAGAAATGTGGGAACGTAGGGCTGTGGGAACATAGGCACGCTCCCGTCGGACATAGTGCCCCCCTCAATTCTGACGATGGAAAGCATTGGAGGGAAGAGGGTTCAGATGATGTCTGACTATCTGAAAAGCCCTTATTGTAAAGTGAACTGACTTCAAAACAAATATGAGCACCACCGGCAAAGAAGGGCATAAGTATTACTACTTCCTACTGTTTTCTGACTGACTATCTCATGAGATTTAGTCAGCTAACCATGCAATAAAATCCATCAAGTAAAAGTCAGCAAATACTGTAGTGAATATGTAGCCCATTTGGTTAAAGGTAAAGTCTGCAATTCTGGAGAAAGGTTGTTTATATTTGAATGGGCCTTTCCCCAGCCTGTGCACCACACAAACAGAATAGTGTTGCTTCGTTTGTCTCGCATTTACAGAACCAGGGCTGTGTCCGAATACAGAACAGACCGTGAGAAGATATTCACTGAATTAGATTTTTTGATCAAGCACAGGAAAACAAAACATGCAAGAATGAAATCCCCCTTTCAATACCATGGATATAGTGCCACTCGGTCAGCCATGCCAAAACACTTATTTCTCAACTTCATTATCCAATGAAAAATAATCTCAAAATGAAATAACACAACATGGTGTCAACATAAAACACAGCGCTTTCAAGCCGGAGAGCAGAGTTCACTTTGCAACGAAAACTAAATACGTTCACCCAGGAAACGCTCGTTCCTTCCTCTGGAGTGTTTTAACCCCGATCTTTTTCCTAAACTCGTTTTGGTGCCTAAACTTAACCATCATCGCCGCATGACGCTCACTTTTTCTGGCTAAACTCCACCACCATGGCCCCTGAAAGGACACTCATCTGGCGGTGCCTGTAGCCGGCTCACAGTCACCTGTTGGCGGCTAAACAACTATCGCTGGTAGCCGGCGTCCTGGAGCTCTGTAGCGGCTAAAGTAAAATAATGGACACAGCAAAGTCATATATTTCTACGGAGACCAGTGAAGTCACTTTTCCGGTGATGGCTGAGCGTTACTGAGCAGCCTCCAACTGAGCTTGAAGATGTAGATGTGACGTGAGCAACCTGTCTGAAAGTTGGAAGTCTTCTGTTAGCTATGCCAAGAGAAATCTCAATCATTCCCAATCTTACAGAGAAGGAGAGCGTAAGTATATGTTAGGACATAACATAGGCACAGGCTAATTATTGCTAACTAAAATGCTAGTTACCATTAATAATTAAACTTAAACAGCTAATGTAAGTCGAAACTGCCTGCAAGCTTCTCCTGTACTATACGGTAATTTCTCTACTGGGCGACAGAAAGTCGCGTGGTTATGACACAATTCTGACATAGAATTCTGTCCAGGTTTTGGTTGTTATATCCAAAGTGCTCACATTTTATGGTATTATTCTATGCGCAAAGCTGATTTGCTTGAAGCTGAAACTTCTACAAACGCTTACAATTAAGTTAATGGTTTATTTTCACCAAAAAATGCAAGAACTTAAAAATCAACATAAAACTATAATCTATTCCATCTTCGGAAATAATCTTCACTAATGTGTTAGGGAGTGGCAGCTTGGGGAGAGAGAGAGAGATAGGCAGAGAGAGAAAGACATAGTTACTTTATCCACTGGCAAAAATGCAGAGCAGTCTTGCCTAAAATCATGAGTAAATATAATATAAAACCCCTCACAGGCTAAACCAAGATCCAAAATCTTTCGAGAGCATAACCCAGAATGCTCATTTCAGTGCAGCACAATATGTGGCAACCTGCCAAAGCCTGAGGGACGGCCAACGGAAAGGCAAGTCAAGCACGTCAAGCCCATATGTCTTAGGATGTCTAATACCCACCGAGGGGCTGTAATAGCAATCCAGTTGGATAAATGTTAAATTTACAGGAGAATCAACCCAAATAAGACTAACAAATACACTTTCTTTGGTTAACCCTTTCACTGTTGGCATGGTTTTATTCAAGAGAGGTCTTTTTTAAAATAGTTTGTTAAGGGTAAATATGACTCTGCAACAGAGGTGAAGCCAGTGTCATACTATTATTACTGTTTCAACGGTTACTTTAGATGATGGGTAACTGGAGGAAGCATCCCGATTATTCATTTCAAAGAGGTGTGGGAACTGCTGCTCCTCACCATGAGTGAGTGAATTATGACTCCCAATACTCCAACTGATTAAAGAGCACAGTCAGGACATTGCTAAGATCTACTACTTTTCCCCTCAATGCATCTTTCTCTCCTTTCCCCAAAATTAGCTCTGTCATTCGGCAGAGATGGAGGGATGAATAGGTCAATTCTTTCTTTTTTTCAAGGATTTCATTAGAGAGGAATAGGGACTGGAGAGGAGAGGAGATGAGAGGAGAGGAGAGGAGAGGAGAGGAGAGGAGAGGAGAGGAGAGGAGAGGAGAGGAGAGGAGAGGAGAGGAAAGGAGAGGAGAGGAGAGCAGAGGAGGATGGCTGCAAATTAAGGTGATGAGGCAGGGGAAATTGTTTTTTATTTTATATTTTGTATACAGTATATTCTGTTCTAATTTAGATATGTAAACTATCTGTTTATAAAAATGGTGTGTGTATAGCATGGACGCGGCTACAACTAGATTTATAATGACAATAATAAATCCTTGAATCCTTGAAAAGGGAAGGAGCCGGCTGACAAAGGGAGATGGATGAAAGTTAGGTAACCAAATTGGGTCAGCTCAGCGTCCAGCTTGAATGAAGCATCTTAATACGGACTAATCTCACGAATTGATACAGTCCAGCCTGAGAGACGCACACTGAGGGACGCAGAGATTGTACTTTACTACACGGTAGTTTAATAAACAGAGACCAAATCATATGTACCTTTAGAAACATGAACAATCTATGAAATGGATCATGCTGCCTTGCCGTTGCAAAATGACACATTACACAAAAAAAACAGTTACGCCAGGTTTTTTGGAGTAATGAGATGATAGTGTAAATGCATACACGTCACATGAAAAAACAGCACTACAACAACGAGAAAGGGCGGGGCTGGCCCAGCGAACGCAACGATGGAGCGGGCCCGAAGATGCGCCGTGGTCACTGGGCAAGCAGCCATCTTCAGATGCAAAACCATGCAGATTCTGGGTGAGTCAGTTTAACAAAGTACAAACCCCTCTAGAAGTATGAAAAAAACATACACTCATCCGGACAAGTGAGTCTCATTCTCACGTAGAACAGAACACGTAGGGAGAGCGAGACAGGGTGATTAATGTTACCGGCTAGGTTAAAGATGCAGTAGGTAAGCCTTATAAAACTAACTTTCTGTCATATTTGCTGAAACTGACTCTATGTTCGAGTAGAACTACATGAAGCAGGTCATTTAAAAAAAAAAAAATCCAGCTCCTCTGGCACCACCTACAGCCTGTAGTGCGATTTGCAAAAATCCACCGCTCCCTGTTCAGATGCACCAATCACGGCCAGGGGGTGGTGTCTAACTGCGTGTCAATCACTGCTCATGCACACGCATTCATTCTCCCTTGTGGGCAGAGGGGCTTAGGAGACAGTTTTGGGCTTTATCAGAAAGGGGGAGGGACTGAGAAGTTGTTTTGGCTAAGTCCTGGATGTTCACAATCCTAACTACGGCACCTTTAAGCAGCTGTGGGCCTTTGGTATACGAGCCCAGGTTAGCTGTAACCATTTTTAAGAAAACCAAAGCATCACATACAGACAGCAAAACTGTGCTGTGAATATATTAAACCAATTAAACAATTAACAGCCTATTCATGGCCACAGATGCAGCGTTCCACCTGAGAAAAAATAGGACAAAGCAATGATGATCCCAGTAGTATTTTGTGCCATTTTTCTTTTCTTGACATAAAAGTGTACCCACAGCTCTGTGTGAGTCCTAATTTGCCCAGAACAGAAGTATCGTCTGTGCACATTTAAGAAGCTGCTGTCAGAACTGGGTCTGTTGAGCTCCGGACTTTTTCTATCTGGAGCTTTCTAAAACTAAGTGACGCAAGTTACACAACAACCATCACTGGCTAACTCCCAACCAGATATGTTTGAGGCTTATGTTTGAGCCTGCCTATGGTCCCCCAGTGGCTAGAAATGGTGATTGGTGTAAACCGAGCCCTGGGTATCCTGCTCTGCCTTTGAGAAAATGAAAGCTCAGATGGGAAGATCTGGAATCCAGTCATAAGGAGCAAGGTTACATCCCCTTTCTCTGCTTTGCCTGCCCAGAGAATTTGGCCCACCCACAGCCTTCAGATACAGTATTTGGGGAACACTAAGGCCTATATAAAAGCCTCCAAAGAGCACCATGTCATGGGACCTTTACTTTATTGTTAAGGTCAATGTTGCTTGGAGGCCAGACAGGACACAAACTCTGGTTCGATCTTTTCCTAAACCTAACCAAGTAGTTCAAACGGTTCAAACATACTTATTTCAACCCAAACTACAATTATTTCCTAAATCTTTTGTTGCCTTAACAGATTCTGCACTGATCGCAGAAAAACATTGTGCACAAGCTTTTAATAGTATACCATACGAACCGTTGTATGAGGATACATTGCATGCATACGCCAATGGCCAGCCTGCATTGGATCACAAATTCCTACAGTATAAGCCGGTATAATCGTGCTGCGTATACATTTTTAAACAATAAAAAACAATATCAATGATAAAAACATTCACCAAAGAGGAAAATACCGGTTTAATAGTCCATATTGCCTTATTTTCCAGGCTTTTGAGACAAAGTTAGCTAACTTAAACACGTCAAAAGCGAACAACGGTTCCAGTTTTTGATCATCTGAACATCAGAATATTTAATTTTATAGGAAATTTGCTGTCTTAAATATGTACATAATTTGTACATATTAGACTGGTGTCAGAGAAAAGTAAATCCTATACTAGGGTCCAATTATTTGTAATTACAGTATAGCCTAATTTGCAATGCTCCCGTACAAAGCAGTCATCACTGTCTTAATGGGTTCAAAAGCAGTGTGCGTTAAGCATCGTGTCCTCGAGAAGTACTGATGCGTGTGTCCTGAAATAAATCAAGCAAAGAGCATGAAGAACCAAGGCCGAGGTCTAATTCCCAGCACCGGTCTGTTCAAATGAAGCTAGACCAGGCGGACTGCAGAGTTATGTGAGTGTCATTTTCTATTTTTGGTACTGCGTGTTGGACTGAACACTTCGTCTCTCCAGGTGGTTACCCCGCCTCCCACCAAATGCAAGTTGGGACAGGTAACAGAAATAAAATGGTAGAAAAACAAATGAATGGTTGTCACAGGCATTGTTAGCAAAAAGAAAAAGAAACATAGACCTGATCCCTGTAAGCATACGAGCAGTTTTTAATACTTTCTCTGAATTCCTGTGACTAGTGAGAGTGAAGAGGAAAGACAAAAGGACACAGAGAATTGCAGAAGGTAATGATGGGGAATTAAGGAAAGGGTGAAAACCACAGGAAATGAAGTAGGGAGAAGGGCAAAAAGGAAAGAAAAGATGACAACATGAGGACAGGACAGATAAATAAGAAATAAGAAATAAGAAATAAGAAATAAGAAATAAGAAATGTAAGGGGTGAGGAGACAAGTGACCAAAAGAGGACAGAAAGGCAAGGAGCTAAAAATGTGATGAGAAGCAGCTGAGAGGAAGGTAAAGAGAAGGTAGGGTGGAGGAGGAGGGATTTATAGAGGAGGCAGGAAACAAGGTCAGATAGGAAGTAAGAGAAGAGAGATAGCGGAATGACAAAAAGGAGACGAGGAGCTGAGTGAGCGAGTGAGCGATTGAGAGGAAGAGATAAGGAGGTGGAGAAAGGTGAAAAAGAGGAGAACTGGGACAGAGGAAGATAGTGAGAGGGCGAGGAGGAGAGATACGAAGGAGGGATACGGAACAGTCCGTTTTCTCTGTTCCCTCGCTTAACTCTGAACCGCTTCTTGTGTGTGTGTGTGTGTGTGTGTGTGTGTGTGTGTGTGTGTGTGTGTGTGTGTGTGTGTACTGTAAGTAGATCAGGACACAGAGGTAAAACAGGCAGTGATAAAGTGCTTGGATAAACCTGCTCATTACACCTCTCCTTTCTCCCTTCTTCCTCCTTTTCTTTTCTTCCCTCCCTCATTTCTCACTCACTCCCTCTATCCCTCTTTCACAACCCCCTTCTTACCTTTATAAGGTACTCTTTCTTCCGTTCCTCTTCACCCCGCTCTCTCTTTTTTTCACTCTCATGTTCACTCCTCCTTCCTCATTTCCTTCTATTTCTTCTTGCATTCTCGTTCCGTGCCTCCCCATCTCTCCTTTCCTCCCTCTCTCACCCCCTCTACCTTACTTCATCACTTCCTGTATCATTTCGTTTTTAATCTCTTCTCCCAAAGTCTGCCTCTTGTTTTAATCTTATGCTCACTCTACCTCCATGCAACTGTGTCTCTGCTCTATTTTTCCTGTGTCCTCCATTTTTTCATTTCCATTTCTCTGCCCCTTTCTCTGATTCTCTATCACCCTTCTTTACTTTTTCTCTCTTTCTCCAGCTCTTGGTGTGACTAAACATTTACGTCTGTGTGTGAAAGTTTGAAAAGGGACAGAAACTAAGTATAGTCCGCTGCAGGAGAAGTTTCTCCTGTGTTTATAAAGGGAATCTTATCAATCACGTTTTGAGAATTTTGCAGCAAGTTCTCGCACCTAAATTACCAAAAGGTTTGTCAGTGTTTTTCAAAAGGACCCAAGATCTTCACCAGCACATACACAACATAAAGATATTAACTGCAAAAACAAACACAACACAATAGACGTAAAATAAATATTCAATTTCTACAGGTTTTGTTCATGCATTGAAGCGCCAATTGATTATTCAATGTGGTGAAGAGGCTAAACCATCACTGGTGATGCTGATTGTTTGGGACACAGTTTGGATTCTACATAGACTAAATGTGGGAAATGGTGTGCCGCAGCCATAATTCACTTTAAGTAAGAAGACAGGTGGATTTGTACATAAGAATCTTGCTGAGTGCAGCTTTAATGTACTTAAAAGCCATTTAAAGTTTAAACTAATTTACTAAGTCAATATATCTCACAATGTGTGTGTGTGTGTGTGTGTGTGTGTGTGTGTGTCATAAATGTCCCCGGTGTAACGTTTCATTGAGAAAAAGCTGAGGCATGAAGGGTAAGGCGCTGCCCTCACTAAATGGGAGTTGCTGGCAGCCGGCCAATCACAAAGAGGGGGTGACCATAAGTGACAGCTGGAGAGAGAGAGAGAGAGAGAGAGAGAGAGAGAGAGAGAGAGAGAGAGAGAGAGAGAGAGAGAGAGAGAGGCAGAGAGTGTTAAGAGCTCTTTAGAAAAACAGAATGTCATCTAGCATAAGTGCGTCACCCTTGAGCCAATCATGAAGGAGTACTCCATTGTTCACTCATTCATTTTTCAATTCATAATGTATTCATTCAACCCTATGCATAGCCAGCCTTATATATATATTCTTGAAATGGGGCGTTGGCTTGTGGTCTGGATGGCACGGAGTACAGTACAAGGCAACATTACAGTTTTATTACAGACAATTTTCCAGTTTGTTGCATTATTTAATCTTTGCAAAAAACAAGTTTCAAGTTTACTCAATTTACATAGGCTAGCACTTTTTAAAAAAAAATCTGCTTTGCACCAAAATGATTTACAAAGACAGACATATGTATACAAGCATGAAGACATTTGTTGTGTAAATGAAAACAAGATTAAAGGTGGAGGTGAGGCTGTGGGAACGCATATTAATGTTAAAAAACCTCATAAAGTGAAATCTTCATGCCATGGGACCGTTAAAGAAGCCGGACCTGACAAGAGAATTTGACTTACAGTCAATACAAAATCATCAAATCTAATGGTATGGCTTTGGATTTTTAAATGATCTTTGCCACTAAGTTTGATTATTTGACTTTTTTTGTCTCAGTCATTAACAGAAATAATCATGTATAACCTGTTAGCTATTATGCTGTTTCAATGCTGGTGAAAAGCCAAACATCTACCAGCTAAGCAACAAAGCATTCACCTGTTGTATTGTAAGATAATTAAACCCATATGGACAAATAATACAAGTGAATTGAGCCTCTGTGAAGGCTAAAAGTTTGCCACTCCAGAATTACAATTGGGTTATTTAAAAAAAATTAAAAATAAAAAGGCTTTCTAAATCTCCACCACTGACATTATCTCCATGCTGTGCAGCCCAACCCTAAACACACCGCCATCCAACAAGGCCTTCTCTCAGAGCAGAGAAATGGCAGTGTCATTACGGGAAGATAGCTGTTACTAAGACTATTAGCTAATTGATAGGCTGACTGACTGTGTTGGCCACTGCTGCGGCTGACGCACCACAAACAAATATGCCCAGCTTCTGCAATAATCATTTTGGATTTCGAAGGGGCGTCTACAAAACACTTGAGAAGTTTCCTTTGAAAGAAGAAAAAAAAATGTGCTTCTGAATGAGGCTTTTTTTCCCTGCGGAATGTATGATAATATAATTTTCATATACATTTATGTGCTGCACTTTCATTTTGAAAGTACATCTAAACTCCCTGCACATACAGTAGGTGGGAAAATCGCTGAAAACACAAACCTTTCCTCAAAATGTGAATGGGCTCGAATAGAAAGATTAAGATAAAGCAAGCAGAGAAATACCCCCCCCTCATCCTCCCACCAACCCCTCATAGGCCAGAACTCAAAATCCTGCACATCCAAGCCCATGGTTTGATTTACAACCCTTCCACTGTAATGGTATATAAGTGGAATAATAACAATTTGTATCATAGCATTGTACTCACACTCCAGATGTCACCAGATGTGTATAGATGTAGGAAGAATGTTATCTTGTTAAAAAGAATGACATTTCTAGGAGGGAAATGCAGGGATCGAACCTGTTAGCATTTGTCTGATCACACGTATGTTGAATGTGGTGGAATGGTAAGGGTTAAGTCTTTTTAT
The DNA here is from genome assembly GCF_004354835.1 of Perca flavescens. Taxonomy (NCBI): domain Eukaryota; kingdom Metazoa; phylum Chordata; class Actinopteri; order Perciformes; family Percidae; genus Perca; species Perca flavescens. The sequence goes on along the minus strand of NC_041332.1, from coordinate 8,487,340 downwards.
ACTGTATGACAGTGTGTATTAATGCATGAAGTACATACATTTCCCTATGCAGGGTTTTTGGAAAAGCATATTTGTTTAAACTGCTGCCTTGTGCACAGTTGACTCCTCAGAGAGAACAAACACGTTCCCCAGTGGATTTCTCCTCATTAAAATAAAGGACGAATCAATGATTTCTAAAACTTCTATTTATCCAGGAAAGGAAACTTGCTGAGCAGTCAGGCGTTTCCTTGCAGAGAATCGTTACAGTCTCTGCTGCCCATTTGTACTCTTACTCATATTAACATCTGAAATCTCCCCACTATTAGCAACTTTAAATGGGATTTCTTTTTTTTGCATATGGGATTCATGTAATTGGTTAACCATGGACTGATGGACAAACTGACTTTGTAACATTTACGTTTTAAAGTAAATGTACCACTATACTCCTGCAGCTGAGAATAACTACCAGGAGCACCAAAAGGCTATAGAAAACTTGACTCATAGCATGTTTGCATAAAACAAATGTCCTATATTTTTAACATATATATAACATGATGACACCGGTGGTGAGTTTGTGTATTTGTTTGGTATCAGTAACCGATTCATCCGGGCAGTCCTCTACTGACCCTTTGTGGTCACATGAGATACTGCAGAGAAGTGCAGACTGCCTAATTCTGTATTACCACACACACGCTCACAGAGCTGCAAAGTAACTAAGCACATTTACTGCGCAAAAGTACAGTTTTGAGGCCATGTACTTCATTTGATTATTTCCATTTTCAGCGACTTCATAGTTCTACTCCACAACATTTATCTTAGAACTTTAGTTACTAGTTACTTTGCAGATTTAGATTGATAAAACAAAATGTAATCAACAAATAAATTAGGATGCAGTATTATGGGCTAAGATAAAACGTTAGAAATCCCTTGGGGGAGATTCAGCTACCCAGCAGGATATAAAGTAAAAAGAATTGGCCTTGAAGTTACCAGGTGCAACATTTAAGTGATGAACACATTATTGCATCAATAATTATAATCCAGTATTATAACATATATTATTCGGAAATGGACCGTTTTACATAACTTGCACTTTAAGTGTATTTTTATGATAATACTTTTGTACTTTTATTTAAGTAAAATGTTGACTGCAAGACTTTTATGCAGGATTTCTAAACTATTGAATTGCTACTTTTACATAAAAGTAAAAGATAGGAGTACTTCCACTACTTCACACGCATTTGTTTTGTTTTTTTAGATACATTTTTTTATTAGCACCATTCATCATTCAGACATACAGAACAAATTCCACAATATGTGACAGGTAGTATCAAATGGTGCACTGAACAGAGAAACAAATTGAACAAGAACAAAAACCCTCTCCCACCCCCCCACCCTCTGCGATCTCGAAGAAAACAAAACAAACAAACAAACAGAAACCACACCTTGTTGGGAGCCAGCATTGAGCTATCATTTTCTTGGTTGCAGTTGAGCCGGCTAGCCAAATCTTCCTTTGTCTCTTGAGCAGGTGTAATTTAGAGTCATCATTAAGTAACAAAACAATTGGGTCAGTAGGGATTAGATATCCTATCACATCAGATAGTATTGATGTTGTTTTATGCCAGAACTCATGCACCTGTTCACACTCCCAGACCATATTGCAGGAAAGTTCCAGTTTGTTCAGGTTGACAGAACGTACAACAGGTAGTGGGAATGACTTTAGAGACGTATCTCTTCTGAGGACTCCAATATCTCCTATGGCATATGTTGAAGTGGATATACTAGTGATTTGGGTTCTTGGAACAGTGGAAAATGTTGTCCCCAACTGCCTCCCGAGTAATTGTGTTCCCCTCAGGGCACAGCTCTCGTTCCCATTTCTTTACTACTGGGAGTTCTCCTGTGGATACTTGCAACAGCTTAGCATAAATCTTGGACACTAATCCTCTTACAGGGAAATCAAAAAACATTTAATGACTGGGTGCACCTCAAGGCTATTTCCCCATGGCACTCCATAACATGTTAGGGCTGATCTTAAGCAAAGATAGAAGTAAAAGGATGTCCTGGGGACCTCGAAACTAGCTCTTAGGTCTTCAAAACTCAACAAACCTTTCTCATTGAATAGCTGGTCTAGAGTATAAATACCTCTGTCCCTCCACTGCTTACAAGCTGGTAACAAGGTTTGTTACCAGACATTAAGTGTGTATTGTGCCATATTGGGGTATTCACATGCCACTTATTAGTGTACTGCAGGTGCTCCTCCACCTGTTTAAAGTTGGCCAATGTGTTGGTGATAATGGGGCCATAGGTTAATATACACTTTTTTGAAAAAACACCTGCAAAGGCCATGTCTTGTAGTCTTGACTTCCAATGAGGTTTTGCTCTATTCCTCTCCGTGGAACTGTAGATGGGGGTCCATCCACACTCTGAGGGCCTGTAGCTGAAAGGCCTTGTGATACATTTTAAAGTTGGGGAGGGCTAGGCCTCCAGTGTTTGTGGTACATTGTAAAGTAGAGTATTTTAGCCTAGGTTGTTTATTGTTCCAAATATAACTCCCTGTGTGAAATATAAATTCACACAGGGAGCTATGTTCATTTTAACAACAGCAATCCTGGACCGTAGTGATGCCGGCAGCGCAGGCCAATTGCCCAGATCCCTTTGAACATCACTTAATATGATTCATAGTTGTACTGGACAACTCGCATGAGAATGCAAGCCATTGGTTGAGACTATGGCCATGGGATTAGCATATAAAGTATGTATCATGTCAATGAATTAGTTTCCCAAACCAAGCCTCTCCATTACTTGCCACAAGTAGTTCCACTCTAGGCAGTTGAAAGCCTTTTCCGCGTCCACTGATAAAACTGCTGCCGTTGTTGGGAGGTTTTTGGCTTCTTACAGTATATTAGGCTACATGAAATAGTCTGCGTACACTGTCTGCAGCATGACGCTTTGGTATAAAACCTGATTGGTCGGGGACTTTGGAATAAAGCTTAATGTCAGTCCCAATGAGGCTGATGGGCCTGAAATTTGAGCAATCCATAAGATCTTTGCCCTTTTTGGGTATAACAGAAATTAGCGCAGTGTTGGTTTGCTGGTGGAACGTACCCATCTCTATGGCTGAAATTAGAGCTTGTAAAATGGTAGGTCCTAATATGTCAAAATATTGTAGAAGAAGTTCTGATGAAATTCCATCCAACCCTGGCGTTTTCCCTTTTTTAACTGTTTTTAATGCTAATTAAAGTTCCTCTAATGTTATAGGTTGATCCAGTTCTTCTGCCTCTTCTGGGTCAAGGAGAGGCAGGTTTAGTTTTTTTAGGAACTTCTGGCACTGTGTCGGATCTGGGTTGCAGGAGGACTCATGTAACTTTGAAAAGTGGCGCTGATATCCTTAGGATTTGTTGAGATACCTCGGTCTGCGCGGATGCTGTTGATAGTAGCTCTGGATTACACACATTTGTTTAAAAAAAAATTTTACTTTGAAAAGTTTCTGTGTTTCTAACATAAACCCCTAAACGAGTCAGAGCTTAATTCTGATGCAAAACCCTAAAACTCTGCTGGTCGGTTAGTCGATTCACCAAATGGTTGACTGACAATAATATATGAACATGTTGATAATTTATGAATAATTTAAGTAATTTAACATACCTAATACGCTCTAGTTAAAACTTCTTGTAGATGATGGTTTGTAGCTTCTCTCTGCTGCATTTTAACACACACACACACACACACACACACACACACACACACACACACACACACACACACACACACACACACACACTTCACCTTCACTCATTTCCTGCCTCTCTCTCTCCCTTCATCTCTCTTCATCGACTCTCTGCTTGAGGACTTTAGCTTTTGGTCCACTTTCTCTTATCACAGTGACCTCTCCTGAAGGAAAAGAACAACATGTTCTTGACCTGGATCTTTGTTTAGAGAACACAGTGAGTACTCTTGGATAAAGGCAAAGCAATCACATACCAATATGTTCCCCATGGCAAAATTGAAATTATGGAAATCAAGTCAAGATCAAGTATCTATTCCAATTTGTTCAGGCTGCAGAGTCAGCACTCCCTATGTTACTATGATGCACAGCTTATAAGATGTAACAGAAACAAAAACAATTTTTTATTAAAAATAAAATAAAATGCTCTTGTAACATAACCACCAAGAGAGTAGGAAGTAACTTATAGAAAGTAATCAATCTTACAGCACAAAAATGCCACACTTTTCCACCTTTGTTGTAAATACAAGCAGCCAATGTCGGAAAAAAAACCATTAATGCCAGCCTTCTAGTTGTAAGTCAGAAATAGGAGGGCTTTCTGACTAACTCCCACTTGCTGAAGGAACTAGGTTTAACGTCAATATGAACACAGACACCGTCGTGTTGGTCATTTAAAAGAAGTTATTCACTTTTTCTTTGTATCCGTTTCACTTGTTAAAAAAACCCTAGCGTTTTAAATGGCATGGAAATGAGGCTAGCAGCGGAGGTAACCATCTTGGAATTAAAAGAAGTTGGAATATTGGGAGGTGTTCCTGTTGTTGAATACATGATGTGGCCCCACCTAGGCCACCCCATTCTGCCATGGGCCTCCAAAGCATGGACACTGGTTTTCTAACAGTTAATTTGACTCCAGTGTGTGTGTGTGTGTGTGTGTGGGCATGGTGCCCACATGCGTCACAGCGTGTGTCAGCATGACGCATTTGGTCCTGCATTACCTTGCTGTTACATTTACACTTAGAGAGGAAAGAAGAGAAGAGGGAGAAATCTGATTGACTACATCAAACACATCACAGATAACGTGATCACTTATCAGCATCAACACAAGAGGGCAGCAGAGTCCCACATGAGGACTCCTACACCTCCTCCCCACACTACGCTTTGGGCAATGTGTGTGTGCGTGTGTGCGTGTGTGTGTCGATCTGAGTGGTTGTCAATCAAAGAACAACCAGACCTTTGATCCACTGACTGACTGGCCGGGCGGTGTATGCGTGTGCAAATGCGCATGCATGTGTGTGCGTGTGTAGGTGGGCAGGTCGAGGTGAAACAAAGGAGGAGGAAGTGGGGTGAGTCACTGAGGATTTGGATGAAAGGGATAAATGACAAGAGAGATGAAGGCTTCTGTAGAGTACACCTAATAATTTGAAACTGTCCTCACCCGACAAACTAAGCAACCTCCTGCTAATGTGCGAATACAACCGTCCTCAATCGGTAGCAACGCAACCGAGGCAAAAACTCTTTGGGACGAGGGCACTGAGGACGGTTGGACAAACAAGACATGTGACATCAACCCAGGAGACCAGCAGCGGAGCATGGTGATATATAATAGGTGTACAAAGTGCTTAAATTAAAGGAGAAACGTTTAAAGTAAAAGAAAGGGGACACTGAAGAGGGATTCAACCTTCAGTTTCAATGACAGTTAATGCGATTTCTTTTGTCATTAGTTAAATGTTAGAACTCCAAAACTATAACTCCTGGGGGTTATATTTCATTTTGAGACAGAGAAGTCTTGTGGTAACATTTTGATGACTTATCATAATAATTTCTTTTTTTTATTGTACCCCAAATGATTTGTGTGAAGACTGTAAACTGCGGGACTGAGAGCACTTTCGTGGAGGGCACAGGGCAGACCGGGGTTGCCGAGTGCAACAAATCTCAACCCTGTCTCCGAGAAATGATGTTTATATAAAACAAATTTGTTTCGCTGGTTGCTGCGAGCAGAAATTGTATTGCAAGAGTGTATATAGTACGGAAAATTAATGTTCTCGGTGAACATTTAGCAAGTTTGCTCATTAACAACATTTTGAGAGAAAATAAATGTAGTTCAGGCTTCATTAAATGAATAGCAATTTCTAGGAGACGCATACTCACAATAAAATGCTCCTCGCTGTGATGATGTAGAAATTAGTTTACTTTTGAACTTGAATCGACTTAATTTCAATTCATAACTTTTTCTAACTTGATGGAATGCAGCCTATCAGCGCGGCGTGAAACATGCTACAGTTATGTCGATAAAACCCCCAAGCAGCCCATTTCGATTAGGGGATGTTGTTGAGCTCTGGAAACTAAATCACTCTTCATGAAAGCAAACAACCTTGGTTGAAAAATGACTGCCATCAATGTGCTTCTTTGGCATACAGTCATATCAATTTATCACAAAACAGCAATGAGTTGCTGCTAATCAGAATATTAATTCTCAGATTAAGGAAGATGACGGGGAGACACAGACAGAAGAGGAGACAAAGGAGGGAGAGCGGTGTGTAAAGGATAAAAGATGGAAATAGACAAGGATGATGAAAAAGGCTAAGACCTATGGGTGATGAGGAATAAATGAATAGATGAGAGGTAAAAGGAATGAGTTGAAGATATAAGAAAGGAGGGAGGGGAGGAAATAGAAGGAGAGGGCAGGACTGATGGGTGAATGGAAAAGAGAGGTGGAAAGTGTGATTGAGAGAGAGAGAGAGAGAGAGAAGGATGAGAAATATTAAAATGAATGATGTGCACTCTCCAGGCAGAAGTGCAGCTGGCAGCAGAGTGGCGTCGCCAAGCCAGCAAAACAAACTGACTGATGCTGGCACTAATACAACCCAACAGAAAGACAGTCACTGAGGGAGAGACAGAGAGACAGAGACGGAGGGAGGAACATTTTAAAATAAGTCTCGGAGTGCCACTCACACAACCCTTCTCTGACACGTTTAACATGTACGTGGTTTGGACAGATTTGGTTGTAGGGGAAACATAATTGCTGCCTGGATTGGGTTCAGCGGCAACACGGCAAGTCCAGCAAGAGTTATGCTCTTCTACTGCACAGAAGCACGAAAAATAAAGCACTGTATTTTGTAAGTATTCCACATATTTCTTGCTGTATGCACCGCAGTGTCTGCTGCCGTATAAGGGCTCCTGCACATTGCCTGCGTGGCGTGAGCGTTGCGTTTCTGTTGCGTGGTGGCTGTGTGGCGTTTTCTATGTCTTTGCACACCAGAAACGTGTCTGATGCGGCGCTGCTGCTGCTAGCCTTGTCTGGACACATGTATGTTTCCCATAAACATAAACATAAATATATACTGATTTGATTTCAGCAAAGACAACGTCGGCAGTATTGACGGTAAAATAGGCTACAGAATATTTCGTTCTGTATTGACAGGTGCAATATCAGAAAATTGATAATTATTATAATTGTTTTTAAATTACATTTATATCTGCATTTATGTCAAAACCTAGAGACTTAAAAACATTAAAATGTCATTTATTAAATGTATTTGTGTCAAAACGACATATAAACATATTTGCGTGAGAAATAGGCGTCGGTCCTATTTCTCGCATGCACACGTTTCGGGCGCGGGCCGCGCCTGAGACGTGCATGTCACGCAGGCAGTGTGCAAGCTCTAACCTGTTAACATGGGAGCCCAGATAAACATGGACACGCCACGCAGCTGACACGCTTTTCAACATTTCAGAACGCGGAAATGAGTCGGGGGAAGTACATCATCTTGTCGTAACTATACAATCTTTGGTCAATGCGGTGTTTTTTTGGTAGGATACATATAGTTAACTAGTCTCACATTTGAAGATACTGCTATGCAATAGTTGCTCTCCAGACGTCTTAAAATGCGCATATTTAGATAAGGGACATAAAAAATAATTCCTGGATATGGAACAGAAGTAACCTTAACTGTCTTCTCCCAAATAGCTCAGCACCACATCCAAACACAGACTGTAAACCTGCACACACACACTCTCTCTCTCTCTCTCTCTCTCTCTCTCTCTCTCTCTCTCTCTCTCTCTCTCTCGTTCTCTCACAAAACTACTCATGCTCAATGCCTGGTCCGACACTTCTTGTCTGGTTATGAAAGGGGAAGAAAATCACTATATGCATATAATGTTTATTATGCACCTGAAATGAATGAAAACGAGAAAGTGTGTTCTATCTGATCACACCACCACACAGACACAACACACACAGATTGGCTTGTGGGTGTGTGCTGGTGGTGTGGAGCTGACAGATTTTGCCAAGAAGTCGTAGCTTTGGCGTGAGGGCACTGCAAATAGCTGCCAGCTCCCTATGAGGAGAAAGAAGAGGAGAGAAATTAAAAGGGAGAGAGAAGGAGGACAGACAGACAGAGAAGAAGAACAAAAGACGGAAAAGGAAAAAAGAAAGGTTTGGTTACACTTTACTTGAAGGTATTTACATAAGAGGGACATGACACTGTCATGAACGTGACATAAACATTATAAACAAGTCATAAACGTTTATGACATAACGCTTCTTTTAGTGTAATTCGGTTTTTGTCATGACAAGTTAGGGTTAGGGTTAGGGTTAGGGTTCATGTGTTCATGACTGTGTCATCACAGTGTCATGTGTTCGTGACAGTGTCATGTCACTCTTATGTAGATACATTCAAGTAAAGTGCTACCGAAGGTTTTGCTTTAGTGAATTAAGTCACTATACTTTCATTACTTTTCTTTGAGCCTTACCATGACATTGCTTCAATCAGAATGAACGGGTATTTTTGTGGTGTTAGTATTACAAAACCTGCTTGTATTGTATGTCTCTATGTTAACTTTGCCTTTTTTCTCTTTTTCATATAATGCTCAACGTCACAACTTCAGTATACTCTTTTAAAACCATTTAAATAGAACAAAATACAGGCAATAACCAAATTAATAAAAGTGTATTATCAAAGTGTGAACTTAACTAATCCAGGTTGCTGTACATCAGTGCACATGGGACGTATGAGACAAAATCTGCAGAAATGTGAGCTCAGACACAGGAGACAATCATTCGTAGGTGACACACTTGATGTGCCACGTATTCATTTAAAGGTGGATTTAGATAAAGTTTTTTTCTCCATCACTAAACTGTCAGCATGCTAGCAGGTGTATGTTTTTGCAGGGCAGGAGACGGCTGCTTTAATAAGTCAGGATTGAAGTCAACCACAGTATGTGACCACAGGTGTCACGATCAAGTTCTCGTGTCTACGTACGTCCGCTCAATTTTCATTGTCCTTCAGTACACCGTCCGGGTTTGCGGTATATTCTTGGGTTTTCTCCAGCCAAATATTTGGCGGTCCAATTAGCGAACAGAGGGAGTGGCTGAGAACGATGACGTTGAGGTCGTGCGCTAGTTTGAGTTGTAGTGCCGTAATGGCGGCGGAGAAAGACGCGAGCGAAGCCATTCGGTCCGTTGTGGCAACGCTGGCGAATATCCAGAAGTTAAAGCCGGAGCAAGAACAATCTCTGCTGAGTTGTGTTGGTGGCCATGATGTCGGGGCCCTCCTCCCCACGGGGTTCGGGAAAAGTTTGATTTTCCAGCTCGCTCCGTTAGTGGTGAAGGAGTTGGCTAAGGCTAACGCTAGCGATGCTAAGCCGACGTCACGACCAAACGTTAGCGATTGGATATGGCAGATCCAGAGTGGCTCTGGGCAGATCCAATAGTTTTAAACTTCAACAGACTACCCGCCTTCAAGGAAGTTAACGGAGAGTGGCCAGACTCTCTGTACAAATGAAATGTACCAGAGTCTGGTAGGACCAGGCTATTAAAATTCAGCAGTGAAATTAAAAAAGAGATGCGTACAGTCTTTCCACTTGATACACACAGAACTGATGTGTTCATTTTGTTTGATAATTATGTTCTCGTTGGTAAGGAGACTTTTTAACGACGTCTAAAAATGAAGACAGATGAGTGATTCCTCGCATTAAAAAAAAGGTAATTTAATCCATCGGTCAAATTGATGTCTATTTGCTTATTTCTCCTTGCTGGAGGCTTTTAAAAATGTTTACATTCCAGTGTTTTAATGAGGTCTGTCTCAGTCCAGTGAAATCACAAAATCCAAAAAACAAAGAGGTACTCTCCTTTCTAAATCACAATAAAAAAAACAGGAAATGAAAGCTTGACAAAAACCTCTCTTGCTTCAACATGTTTCCGTGCTCGGCAGGTTAACTCTTCCCTCTGACCCTGCCTTTGCCTTATTTTTGCCTCATGTTTTCCAAACCACAGGCTTTCTCAGCATACTGTGAGCCTTGAGTGACACAGCCTAAAAAGCACATTTACAGTCACTGAGCGCTGGTGGAAGAAACACAAGAATGACCAGGACAGTGTCTGGTTTGACTTTCAAGTCTGGATCTAGAGTCCAAAAGTTGTGTCCCATTTAAAAATAAAATATAGCAAAAGGTTATCAGACAAGTCAAAAGTACTGTAACGGCCAGCAGGATGCCGTTGGGTTGACTGTTCTGCACGGCAGTGCAAAGGATCGTGGGACTAGGTTATTAACGGTTCCTGTCCTAGTTTAGGATAGTGGGTTTATTGTTATTATTTGCTAGCCTATGTATAATTCCTATGCATTGTGTATGGTAGCCTTTACAATGCTATTTATTTACAGCATTTGACCAGCATAAAATCGACATGTGTCAGACTGACCGGACGGTCGCCTGTCATGGCCGATCACGTGAAAATCGGCCAATGCGGGTCACCGGCCGGTCAATCGGTGCATCTTTAGTTACCATGACTGAGACACTGGGGTAGATTGATGACTTCTGTGTATTGAGTGTGTGTGTAGAAGATAAATAAACTTCCGTACAATGTCTCTGGCTCTTTGACTTCTTCCACGTAGCTCGCTACAGTACGTTGGAGAATAAAGAAACATTAGAGCGCAAAAAGAAATATAATGCTTTATACTTCTCCTTCAGCTTCCAATCAGGTAAATGTAGCAATAAGCTTCTTTTTTTTAGCCACGTTACGCATGGCTCTGTGGATATTCATGGTTCTGAATGGTGTATCCTAATGACTTTGGTGATCTACTGACTTTTCTTCAAGCAACACCATAATGTTGAAATTGTTGGTTTTGAGTAAAATGTCTCAACAACTATTGGACGGATTGCCATGAAATTTGGTACACACATTCATGTCCCCCTCAGGATGACTTGTAAAAACTTTGGTGACACCACCACTAGGGCAAAATGTCAGTCTGTCCAATAGTTTGGAGTGTGACCAAATACCTGCAAAACTAATGACATTCAGCAGTATTGTGTCTGTGTTTGCTGCAAATTAACAAATGTTAGCATGATAATATGTTAAACTAACATTAGCCTTTAGCTCAAAGCACCACTGTGCCCGAAGTACAGTCTCACAGAGCATATTCCTTGTCTTGGTTGACTTTACCTCAAATTTGTTGAATTTTAGTGTGTGTATATTTTACTAAAATTGTAAATGGAATGAGACAATAGGGAATAAAAAGTAACGAAAATATTTAATTTGTGCAAAGACAAAGAAGAAGGAAATCCAAGGAACTGAAATTGTCTAAAATGACATAAATAAACATAAGGTTGTTTTTGAACAAACAACCAATGCTTTCACCATTCTGGTCAGGGCAGTCTCCAAACACACCCTTAATCCAACAGTCTCCAATCTTTCCGGTTTATGAGGCAGAGCCTGTCACCCTGACTTACACACCCTCCTCCAAAACTGTAACTGTCCACAGGGTACGCTGCAAAAACAACATGAATTGTGAATGGAGCACTGGGGGCCGCTTTCTACGTTCACTTTCTTTTCAGATGGATTTTTACTGATGGCGGGGGAAAAAAAAGGTATTGTATTTCCGCAGTCTTCACACTGAACTACCAACTCAGAATCATAAAAGCTCACATCACTGCAGACAATACAGCCTCCGTAATAACACTGCAATTATTATTTCATACCGATCCTATACTATTGTCTTCCATTGTCGTGAATTATCTCATTAATTATATATCTCATATTTGTTATCTTTTTCCAGTTTTCTTATCTTGAGTTGTTTTATTTGTCTATTTTGCGTGCTGTTTTAATTTACCTCCTGGGATCTATCTTCTCACATTTCATCTCATCTTAATTAAGTAATATGTTCTTTTGTTGCTGAATTGATTTTCATAATTTTTTGGCAACACAGGGAATCTGTGTATTCTGTGAATAATGAAACCATTGAACTGAACTTGTGCCAGAGATGGCGAGACAGCAGAGACAGGTGATGCAACAGAAGCAGTAAACATGCTCTCAATCACAAGTAGGGGGGGGGGGGGGGGAATAATGTCAGAGGAGAGATGAGCTGGTCCTGTTGCAGTAAATGCCATTTGGGTGTGATCAACTAGTCGGCATGGACTACTTTAGAGTCTGAGAGGGGGCCAGTAAAAGAAAGGGAGTAACAGAAAGGGGAAGAGGCAGACAGGCACACGGTACAGAGGGTAATAAAATCCATCTAACCCATCGGCAATCTTTCCATCCATGGATCGACTGCGTGACAGGGTAAGTGGGGTTTTAACCTGTCATGTCTAATAAAAATCAGCTTAGCCCCCCCAGGCTTTGCTGACACACCTGGTACGATCTGCAACTGGGTCAGCAGCTGTCTGCCTGCCCGTCTTTCTGCTTGTTTGTATAAAAAAAACCAAAAAAAAACAAGGCAATATAAAGTAGCTTTCTGTCACCACCCGCTGCCTCTGTTACAAGGCTCAGGCCTCAAGGATGTGGCGCCTTGTGACAGTTTTATCAGTGGCTGGGAAGGGAGTAAGCTCAGGGAACGTTTAGAGCGACTGTTCTCAACTGTGTGGCATCTTGAGTGAATAGTCCGCATGCTTTCTTCTCAGCCAAACTCACTTTCATTTCACTGATTACTTCCTCTTCTCTGTTTGAAGGTGTGTTAGTCAATCACATCAGCTGCTGTAAAGTGTGATTGCAAGAAAAAAAGCCGCGAGTCTGTGACTCACTATTGGGATATACTGCGCAAAGAGCTCATTTCCATTCTAAAAAGATATATGGCAGCTGTAAAGTGAAGTAAAGTTTTCTTTGGTGGCGCCCATATCATGAAAATCATATACAATGGAATGCTAACTGCTGTGTTAGTGCAACCAGTTCTCACTCCCAACCGTCAAATACGGTAGCTTGGTTAGTCGCTCCCAGCGTCTGTCACAAGGGCACAAGTCCCCCTTTAGCACCAAAGTCTGCGTAGGGAGGAGGTCGTGGTGGATGGATGGGCAAACAAACACAAGACTTTCACCAGTGACCATCTTTTGTGTGAAACCAAAAGTCAGTGTTGACTAGGGTTGGGTATCGTTTGTTTTTTTTCCGATACCGGTGCTTTTTAAACGGTTTTAAAACGGTGCCTAAACGGTGCCTGAACCGGTGCCTGAACGGGTGCCTGAACCGGTGCCTGAACTGGTGCCTGAACCGGTGCCTGAACCAAAATATACTGTATATAATATATTTATAATGTATATAATATAAAATATAAAAAAGAAAACACAAAATGACAGTTGGCGACATTAAAGAACGGCTTGTTTAAGGCCATATGGTCAAAATTAAATGATTGATTAATAATTTAATAACAATAACTTATAACAATGACTTATTTCTCCAGTAAATAAACGATACAAACAAGCACCAGATGGGAAAAGGGTATTTTACAATAACTTAAAATGTACCAGAAGGCTGGCGAGTTTCAAGTGAACGCACCGTCTGTGTTTTTCCGACAGCGACGGCTGCAGACTGTTACGTCCCGGTGTTGGAATCCTCTACAGGGAAATACAGTCACACTTCACACCGCTTAACGTAAGCTGTCAGCAAGTTACATAACAAACTACTCATATTTAACTACTTATATTTAACAAAGTATTTTTTTTTTTATCCAAACCAGAATCTTTTTTTTTTTTGTCTAAATCTAAACAAGTGGTTTTGCCTAACCCTACACCAGTGGTTTAGTCTACGTGATACGCAGGTATACGCAGTACGCAGTATATATATATATATATATATACAGTACAGTATACCCACTACAATACATTAGACTACACCACTGCCCTACACGTTGAAAGATGATGCCAGAGGGATTAAAATGTGATGTCAAGGGGTCCATAAGTGACAAGTTGGGAGTGAGAATGTGTTGGTTAGTGGCATTAGATTCCAGTTTCAACAAAGTAATTCTAAACTTTACAAACCTCTAAAATACAACACTGACTTCACTACATTTAAATATGTTTCAGTGTATGAGACTGCACTGCAGGGCAGAGAAAGGCAAAATAAATTCTAAAAATGTTTTAAGATGGTTCCTTCTTAACTTGCAACAGTCTCAATGTGATTATCAAAATACAGCTTGTGTTGCTAAAGAAACGTTCAATCAGTGAAGACACACAGCTATTGATTTTCTAAGTTGTTTGAGTCACGTTTGTACTAAAAGCTCTGACACTATTTGGACACGAGGTATTGATCTTGCAATTAATCTTATAGCTTCCAATTCTTAGGCCACATTACCATATGATGCACCCCCAGTTGGAAAGTTAAGCTCTGCTCTCCATCCTTGGATTGACATAAATGTTTACAACCAAAGAGCACAGACTAAAAAGGCCTTTTGTTGAGTAAATTCATATATATAAATCAAGTGTTGCTCTATCCAATCTGTTGTTTTTTAACAGCATAAAACAGATGGAAATGACTCTCCTGCTCATTTGTTCCTTCACCACACAATATCATGAGATTTTTAGAAAACTGCAATAGTGTTTATCAACCATCCATATTATCTTTGTTGGGTAGTTTTAAATTGTGACCATTTGTCTTTGTTTGAAAGTAAATTATCATGGCCTTTTAAAGGATGCTTCCCTAAATATTACAAAGTTGAATCGATGCAACAGCATTTCTGCGTGTTTGGAGCTGCTTTTCAAACTCACATATCCAAAAGCTGAATGTTTGAATGCAAATGTTTTTATAGCTGTCAAATGCTTTGACATGCAACTTAATATAACCCTTATTTGCAATTCCTTTCAAGTTAAGTTTATTTTCCATGAAGACTTGTCTATACCCTTTATTTGACAAATATGGCCAGAAGGAACTGGGACCTTCTTAGGACTACTAGATCCCAGATTACTGCAATTAGTGTTGAACAGAAGTAATAATGTCTTTCCCTATCCCCTTACTTGTACAGAGCCCTATGCTAGATGGGTAACAGATAAGTGGAAATACTGCAGGCACATATGAGATATGAGTTGTGCAGGATAATGCATAACGTCTCTATGGGAAACAGGAGGAGGGAAGGTGAGAGACAGATAGAGGGATGGACATATTCCCTTCCAACCAGGTGGAGGCGAACGCCCTTCTTGATTTTAAGACACAAGCAGATAAGCTGACATCGTGCCGCAATTACCATCAGTGTTAGTTTAGCACCAGTAACGTTCCAAAAAAAAAATATTCACGACCTTAACTGCAGTTTAAAGCTCTGCTAATAAGTTTTTTTTATATTTGTATTGAGAGGGCACACTTGAAGTAACTAACCCACCGAGAATTATCACCCAATTCTGCAACTCTACTTAGCGTTTCGGCCTCTTTAAGATAATTGTTTTTGTTTGACGGCACATTTGCATCTACTGTTTTGCTTCAGTCGCTCAGCTCTTATCCTCATTTCCAGCAGGAACCGCTGTTTTCAATAAACAACATAATAAACCTATTGTATGCTGCCTTTTTTTAAGAAATAAACATTCAGAAAGCTTCAAATTAAAAGTCAGCTCACTTCTTGATTCTGTGTCAACGTTGGATAAAGTCAGCAACAATGGTGCAGAGTTGCTGACAATTACAACGACGAAGCATCCCATTTGATTCCCGATTTTAAAGAACAGAAACAGCTACCAATAGGTTGCTGGATGAAGTAGTATTTCCCATATCGAACTGACCAAAAACTAGCCTGACAAGCCAGACCCACATCAAGATGTTGGGTCTGGGAACTTACCATTGGCAGGGCTCAATCCGAGGGGCGGGATAAACAGTTGTCTTTCAAATTCCCTCTGCACGCTATAGGATAGAGCTACAACCAACCAGAGCAACGAAGAAGGTAGCGGAGCTAGTTGATAGATTGAACTTTTGCCGTATCCGGTCGGATATAACTCAGAACACATCTTCCATTTTTAAGAATTTCTGGGCCGTTCTTTGTTCTTTTGTCCAAGAAACGCTTAACTCCAAGTCTTCCAGCGTTGCGGCCAAAGCCGATTCGAGCCATCTTCTTTGTTTTCAAGTAGCAGTGAATTCACATGGAACCGTCGCAACTCTGCCGTCATTATGTTAAGCCCGCCCACCGACTATTCACGATGTGATTGGCCTCACTAGAGTGTGGTTTTTCCAGCTCGCAAGCCAACGGAGAGTTGCTAGACGACCCTGGCTGCAAATTACATTTGCTGCTGCTGGGGATTTCTATGCTAACCGAAAACATTTTTTTGCAGAAACGTCATAAAAGTTTGAATATTGTCACCATTGGCTAAAAGGTAAAAAATTAACTGTACTCACTCCCACTGTTTCCTCCTGGCCTGCGGCGTGTTGTGCAGCTTGTGTGCCTGGTGGGCCAGGATGACATCACGGTGGTCAATCACTCCTCCCCTCCGGCGGATCAGCGGGACTGTGGGGTCGTTGCTGCTGGTAACCAGGGACAAGGAGCCCCGGCCAGATCGCACCCCATAGCCGCCACCTCCGCCGGTAAAGGGCACTTCACTGTACTGGTCCACCCGGACGTCATAGACGGCATGGTAGTAGGTGGGGTTGGGGCCAACGCTGCTCCCGCTGATTGGGGGAGGGCGGCAGCGTAGCGGCCGTTGGAGGCCCTGAGAGGAGGAGGAGCAGGATGAACTCTGGGGCCACACCACCGAGCCGCCATGGTCCGGATGGAGGGGGGACAGCATGGAGCTGGAGGAAGAGAAGATGGAGAGAGAAGAGAAGAAACGGACATTCATTACTTAATCTCGTTTCCATTTCAGCTGTTTGGCTAACATTTCTCAACAGAGTGACTAACATTTTTGGATTTTCCTGTCTTTTAGTGTGTTATATAGTGTTTTGTGTATGTCATAGATGTATAAGTACAAAAAAACACATTTCACTCCAAATGGAGCTTTCTCTCCCACAGACAGCACGTTTTCTCAACTGCCTGAAGCGCCTCGCCCACATTCCTGTTTGAAATTGCTCAATTAGTGATGTCACTGATTGAGAATGCCAGCCCAGTTTTTCATAAGTGGTGCCCATAGGTGCTGCCTGAGCAAGCACAGCCCACCCAGTGGTTTGTTTGAATTTGGTTGACCAATCACAACAGAGTGGGCCAGCTGAGCAATCAGAGCAGAATGGGCTTTTTGGGAAGGTGGGCCAGGAGCTCAGACAGAGCGTTTCAGGTGGAGGAGCTGCAGCAGTATGAGAAAAATATGTTTTTTGAACATCAAAGCATGTAAACCTATTCTAGTAGGTACCCCAAGAGTACAAATATCACACTGAAAAAGAGTATAATAGCGGCTCTTTAAACGGTATAAGATTAACGGAATAGATTGCACTTAATTAAAATGTTAAAACTTATATTTATACATTTGGTCTTAAAATGATAATATACTGTTGATAGAGACAGTGCTGATATTAGTATTGGATAAATCAATTAGTCAATCAAAAGAAGATTAACAATAATAATTGAATGTGTTAATTAACAAATAATATATTTGCATGATTTTCCAATGTGGGTATTTAACATCTTGGGCTCTGAGAACTTCAACATCAATTTTCTTTTGTGTCCAACCATTTTTGTAACTGAAACTGATAATTCGACAAGCAGCGATTGGCCCGCTGGTGGAGGGGTATGAGCGTAAGCAGAATACTATTTATCTTATCATTGTCACTGTGACTTATCATGTGCGCAACCAAGTACAACACCCTGAATGCCTAAAGTGTGCACAAACTTCTTGAAGAGAGATTAGGGAGGCAGTGGATTGCAGCTTGGATAAGGCTATGACTGCTTTGAAATACATTTCCCTTTAGCCATGCTCGGACGACTGTAAGACCTAGTTGGTTTCAAGTCAGATTTGATAGTATTGGAAAATGACAAAACTGAGAGTGTCAGCTTTAAATTAGAATGCTGCTCACAGACACAGGACAGATGGATTTCATCTAACAATTTTAAATGAAATTTGGTTGGAAAGAGTATACAGGGGCCTCTGTGGAAAAAAACAAGAACTCAGCATTTCATTGTATCAGCTGCAGTCCTTCAGTCATACGTACAACTCATAATATTCAAGTGCTGACTTTATTATCGGATTAGTTCTGGTATAAAATCAATATGATAAATAACCTGCTGCAGCTTTATTGCACCAAATATATTTTCTGTAGCCTTTTTGTGACTGTGTCAAAGTAACATCACCACAGCCACAATCCTGAATGTAGAGAGGGACAGTCAGGAGGGAATGAGTTCAAAAAGTACATTTGTGAATGGTAACTTGAAGAAAAGGATGGAAGGAAAGGATGTGTAGGGACAGAAGGGCTGAGGAGGAAGGAAGACTCTGGAGAAAAAGTAAACAGAAAAGGGGAAATAGGGTGAGGGATTTAGAGATTAAAGATTGGAGGAAAGAAAATTGACTCTCGGTGAAGGAATAAGAGGTGTAGGTGAACAAGGGAGGGAATAATGGAAACAGTTCATTAAATCCAATGTTTACTCATCATAACAAAATGCACAATGTGATAATACGTGTTCAGTAAGAGGACAAGGTGCTTCCAAAGATTTTGGCATTAGCAGGAGAAAGAATAACAACATAACAGATATTGTCCCATAAGCCACCTAAAACCACCCACTACAAAGCTTTAGCAGCCTTACTACCATTTTTGTACTATTAACTGAATATAAGGTGGGATGGATATTATTGCTGTATGTTAATGTCAATTTTATTTATATAGCTCCTTTTATTACATGTAAACCCAAAGTGCTTTACATTAAAAACAGCATACGCATTACAAACACACACACACACACACACACACACACACACACACACACACACACACACACACACACACACACACACAAACACATACACAGTTGTGATGGACCTCAGGCAGCTTGTTCCAGAGAGGAGGACCACAGTATCTGACCTGGACCTGGATCTAATTCTGGGTACAGCTAGAAGGCCTCTGCCTGATGTCCTGAGAGGCCTGGTGGGGTTGTGAATGTCTCTTCTGGAGATAGGGATGCTGGTCCAGACACTCTGACAGCTAACTGGAACTTATCTTTGAGTTGTACTGTAATTAAATGTCCTGGTAAAACAGGAAAAAAGGCTGGTTTTTTTTTGGGTGGGTGGGGGCGGGGATGGGATTTATCAACAACTATGAACTTCTTTATGTCGTCTCCTTTAGTTAACCCCTTGAGAACTTCTAGCTCTTCTAGTCCATGGTGGCTCAGCCGTTAGCATAGCAAGGAGAAAGCGTTCGATCCCCGGGCCGGGCCTTTCTGTGTGGAGTTTGCATTTTCTCCCCATGTTTGCACAGGCTTCCTCCGGTTTCCTTCTTCTATAAAGACATTGCCATGCCATTGACCTTGACTTAGGTAGCCTACTGGCATTATAATTGGAGTTGGTCCCCGGCACTGGACTAAGGATGCCTACTGCTTCTTATTAGTTAGAATGTGTTATTTTATATATACTGTATATATATATATATATAGAACACACAAATTGTCCTGTTTGTAAAGAGACAAGATGTTTTTGTGTCTTAAACTTTTCTCTAGAAATTAATTTCTATTTCAGTTCTTTCCAGGTCTTGAGTGGTTTGATTTACTTGACTTGCCATGGCAAGAATTCAAGTCAATCCAATTCAGTTGCAGTTTTCCTTACTAATGTTGATTTTGTTTTTGTTTTTTTGGGCAGCTTTGCACTTTGCACAATCTCTCAACTTTATAAGTTAGAAGTAAATACAAGCCAGAGGGTACAGTCTGAAAATTTTTTCTTGCCCTTGGTAAAAACAATACAAAAAAAAGAGTTAGAGTAGGTGAAGAATATGATTCCACACAGAGAGGGGGCGCATTAATAAACCAGACATTCAATAAAGGTGCAGAGGGCAAGCAACAATGAGGTATGGAGACAAACATAGGAAAGAAAAGAAGGGTGGAGTGAAAGATAAAGGGGAAACATTTAATTAAACAAACCTTGCTATAAAAACCGTTTAATGGCCAATAATGGCTTTTCTACAAAATATTAACCTGACAATTATGAGTTTTACTCATCAGATAATCAATTTTAAAAAAACCTTTGTGTCTGTGATTGTGTGTGTCTGTGCATGTGTGTGTCTTCATGCAAATTGTCTGTTTGTGCAAGATGTTTTTGTGTCTTAAACTTTTCTCTAGAAATTAATTTCTATTTCAGTTCTTTCCAGGTCTTGAGTGACTTGCCATGTGTCAATCCAATTCAGCAAACGTGGGCAGCTTTGCACTTTAAACAGCATTTTTCCTCAACAGTTATCTGCTGAGAGTGCAATACACATTATTTCTTCCTGACATATTGTAAACAGCATTTTTCCTCAACAGTTATCTGCTGAGAGTGCAATACACATTATTTCTTCCTGACATGGTGTAAAACGAAAACTAATTCACAGAGACAGGCGCACACACACAGATTTACGCTCACACACTGCAGGTACAATGATGAGACATACTGCTATGGTAAGGACTTTGTTGGGTGATTGAGGGTGTGCGTGTGTGTGTGCCGCAGGGCTTAAATAACATGGGTCTAGTTGTATTAGTGGTAGCAGCAGAGAGCACACAAACTCAGGACTATGCACATAACAGGAAGCAAGGGCAAACTAGACAACTAACACGGAGGACAGAGGACTCACAACGAGGTGGAGAGGTTGAGGGGAGATGGACAGATACAGAGGAAAGAAGAGGGTGAGTGGGTGAACAGTTGAGGGAGAAAGAGGAAGAAAGTATTGGACAGAAAAAAAGTGAGACATTGGGGAAAACCAAAAAAACCAAAAATAAACACACAACCAGCATTTACCCCAAAGGCCCGATGGCATGATGGAGAGAGTGTCAGGGTTTAGAGAAATGGCAGACCCAGAAATGCAGAGGCAGCAGGGCAGTGGTGAGCTTGAGCATTTAATAAAATAATAAGCGATACAAGAAAAGGAGTCCTGAAGACAGCAGGCAAAAATAGTTCCAAAACGTTAAGGAAGCCAAAAGACCAGGAATCACAAAAAAACTGGAACACCAAGACAAAGGGGGTAGACTTACTTACACTCACACACACAATACAATGATCTGACAACAGCCAAATACAACACAGAGACTAAATACACAAGGTAAGGAGGGTGAAACAAGGGACAGGTGACGCGAGGGCTCAGGAACAGGTGAAACACATCAGGGTGGGGCAGACAATCACAAAGGTGGGAAAACACAAGGCAGGAAGTAAAACAAGACGTGACATGGGAGAAAACAGACTACAAAATAAAACAGGAAACTGAAGCATAAAACATACACAGCCATGACAGAGCCAGGATGAGGGAGAAAGAGTGGGAGAGATTAGGGGACACGAGTGGAGGAATGACTAATTGCCGAGAGAGAAAGAGCCGACAGATGAGGCAAAATCCTTTCTCGCTTTCAGCCATTGTGTCCCTCTTCGTCTCCCCCCCCCCCCCCAGGGGGATTGACACCAGAAGAGACAAGGAGGTTTCTGCGTGTCTGGATTAGCAGGGAACTACTACGACATGACATGCTGTAGGTCTACAGAACAGAGAAGTGGTGGAGGAGTGCAACTAAAGCCCTGCCGCACAGCCACACACTGCATCTACAACTGGAGATCTCAGCTGTTTAACATCTTTTAGACTGTGTGAAACTGGGGACCAGGTAGCAAGCACCATGATTAATTGCTTAACAAGATAAGATAAGTGCTGAAAAAGTAAGATGATTAATCGATTAGTCAGAAAGTTTGCTATGACATAATCAATCAGGCCGTGCCATCTGTCAATTTCCGACAGCATTTGTTTTTATCTGCATTGCATTTGCAGCTTTTGCCCTGACTGAATAATAAGGGAGGTTTTATCCTCACTTTCAATTGTTGAAAAAAATTGATTGTGAAACATTGATTGAAAAACCTATTTCGGCATTTAAATCCTAATGGCGTGTAGGTTGCACGATTCTTAAATTGGATTTTGTCCAGACTGAGGCTACAAACGGCTTACTTGTGCTCATGCTCAGCAAAGAAACGTTGAATGTACATTAGGCCTATGTCACATTAGTTAGTCACAGTCTGCTGCAGCGTGAACACCTACAGTGGAACAACTTTTCAAATACCTAAAATAAAGCCCACGTTTTTAAATCCGCTATTTTAGAAACAGAGAGCCCACAATCATGATGGAAATGTTCACAGATATGGGTAATGAAAGTGCTCAGTTAGTAATTAGGCAAGGAAGTGTTATCACACACACTTAACTGAATACATTAATTCACCCTGCTGAGCCCTGAAACATCACCGACGTCGGAACCTTCAGTTTCCAGCGTGACACCAATAAACAGCGGAGATGAGACGGCTCCCTAAATTGAACATGACTCACCCTGAATTTGTAATTGCGATTTAATTCAGAGTATTTTCTTTCATGGAGTGTTTTCACTATTGTGTCCTCTTCCTTTAAGCTGTCTAAACATAAGGTAGGAGTGTGATCATAATGATGTGTTACTTGCAATGTGTGCAGATACACAGCTGTTTCAGAACCGACTGAAGGGAGCATTTGTTTGGTGCATTTAGGAGGGACAGGGAAGCGAAACGGAGAGAGCAATGCCTCAAAGTTACAGAAGCAAGATTTTGATTGGAGGGTCACTGAACTGAATCCCTGGGCTGCGCCGGGAAAATCTGGCCAAGGGGATTGGGAATTCAGCGGGGGAAGAGCTGACCGGCAAAGATATTTTGCATGTGTCAGGTCAAGAGAGGATGTTTTACTTGACAGCTGCGCCCAAGTGCATGACAGCATCTCTACGACATAATAGTCTTCAGTATGTTTGTTAATCCTGAAAGGATTAGTGGATAAATGTACTGCTTTCACAACAAACAAAAAAATTATCATATATATAATAAATAAACATAACAAATTCGAGAGGGATGCATATAAAAAAAATTCTTCACAAAAAACATCCAAGTAACTCTCCTTTTACAGTCAGAGAAATTAAACACAAAAACGATTAAAAGTTGTTTCCTGTAGCGTAAACTTTTCTTGTTTCTGTCAGATAATAGCATCAATACAACAGTGAATAGTAATCATGAATTTCAAATGAGCTGTTGTCAGTCCAAATTCATGTTAATTACAGTGCAAGAGCTCCGAAGCAGATTTAACATGCTGAATCAGCCACACAGCCAACAATTAGGACTTACTAGCGCCAATGGCGTGGGACTATCTGGCCAAAGAGGCTCAACGATGGCCCAAAATTAACCAAGGGTGTTGGAAAACAAACGTGTACATAATCTTATTTTTATTTATTTTTTCTAGGAAAGATGGGTTTGTCATTGTATCATTATAAGAAGACACAGACCAATTAAAACAGTGTGACTTTGCTGGCCGGCTAGCTGCCTCTGTTAGCTCTTACATGTTAGCTACCATTTCAGTCTTTCTCTTGTCCACAGATTTTCCTCACACCATCACACAGAAATGTTCTTTCCTGAGAAAGTACTAGAAACATGGGAAAATAGCCAAGTTAGTGACTAAAGCTATGTTTAGCTCTGAGTGGTTTTGGACAACCTCTGGTTTTTCAAAACTAGCTAATTCTAGCTAAATGCTAAGTCTGGTTCGCACCTGGTTAGGAGCTGTCCAGTCCTACCGAGAGAGGTTGACAGATGCCTCCATCACAGAAAAAATGATTTAATTTGTAGCTTATTATATTACTTGTTATCTACCATGACAATCCTGCTACTGTCCTATCCCACCAATATGTCCTCGCATTATCACATATAGATGCACGTTTCGTGTACGAAAAAACTAGAAACATGAAATGTTTGCACCTGGTACAAAGCTTGTGCTGTCAAGTCCAGTTTAAGTTGACATATTCTTCCTCCACCACAACAAGGATCTACTTTTCAGCTAATTTCATATAAGCTAGCTACATTACAGTCATGCTCCTGTCCTAACCTACTTTTTTCCCACATTATCACATGTAAATGCTTGCTAGAAACTGATGTGAGTTACCTTCATAGAGTGTAGCTTTGAGCTGAAGTTGAATGACATATATTATTTAGGACTTATTAATTCTGCCTCACGCCTTGTGCTGCCAGTCGATAAGTTGGCTTTATTTGACCCTCTAGACACTTTTAACTGACACTATGCACAGACAAGCCATACATTGTTACACTGATACACTTTAGACCAGTAGAAACTTGCTAGCATAGCAATAGTTTAGTTAATGACTACCCATGCAAACCATCTCTTAAAGTGACAGTACCAGACTGTAACAGGTAACTTCAAGAGTGGATGGCTGCAGCCTGGATACGTCCTGTCTCATGCCTCCCGTCTCATGCCTGGGTATTTCCAACGGTAAACTCAGAATACAAATCGCGAATTATTTTTCTAAATTAAGTCACGGTTAAGTTAGTGAGAATGATGCAATTAATTGAACGCCGAAAAAACTCTTAAATTAACGATATCCATACATAGCCTATAGTTGGCAGATTTGTGGATGTTAATGTTGTCTCCCTGATGTTAACGTTTGTTGTTTATTTGATGAAACCTGCGATGACTTCACTTCTTTTTTATTAATGCTTTATTTGCAAATTCATAACAGTAAAAAAGGACATGCGTGACATAAAAATGTATGCCAAGTGAAAAAAATATAGCTCAACAATGAAGCCACCCACATAATACTAAAATTAATACACTTTTACAAGTATAAAATATATGAGACCACAGAAGAGTAGGCTACAATAAAAAGGTTTTCATGCCTCCCATTAGAAGGGGATCTGATATCTAAAATTTAGATAAGAGGTTAACCAATATTTTATTATCTAGGCTAAATCTTTTTAATCTTCTATGATTTCGAAAGCTGCATTTATGGATATGAAATTTGACTAAAAAAAATATGATTAATATAAAATATTGGTTAACCTCCTCCTTTCTGAAATCATAAAACATTTAAAACTGCATCAGGGTTTAACGTTGACGTTTGTTTAAGCCATATTACATGAGAGGGTTTCATTTTGAGGTCCGAAAGGCGCATCACTGAAGTGTAGGCCTCCTCAAGTGTAATATTCTGATTATACAACAACGGTTACCAACAAAATAAGTGATATTCAATCTGTATTCATATTGTGGAGCAATTTGCTCTTGAAATACAAAAAAAACAAAACAAAGACAGGATTTCTAGTCACTCCCTGTTTAGTCAGCCAGCTAATTTGAGCTACAGCTTTGTAGAGACCGTGGGATTTTCCAAACTGAATAAATTCCGCCCACACATATAACACAAAACGGCTTTGCTCCATCGTGCAAGACATCTGCTGAAAAAAATAATTGTATTTATTAGCATGATTATCATAATGTTCAAAAACATCCAAAACACCAAAGTACGAAGACATAGCGGACCAGACGCAAGCTTTTATTTTGAAAAGTCGAAGCTCGGGGACAGCACCAGCCGGGAGGGCATGAGACGGGAGGTCTCCAGGCTGCAGCCATACCCGACTTGGTAACTTAGGCCTAGTCCACACGGGCACGGGTATTTTTATAACCGGAGTTTTTTCTCCTCCGTTTTAAAAAAAAACCCCGTCCACACATGCTCGGTTTAAAATAAATCTCCGTCCACATGAAAACGCAAAAACACGCTGTCAAGCGCTGTCAAGAGCATGCCACACCAGCAGGCTGCGATATAACCCAAATCGTAAAGTCACCTTGGCCAATCAGAAGCCTAGAAAAAAGTTACATCCTACTCCTCCGCCATTGCAAAGAATCGTCAACAAACATCAACAAAGCAGTTAGCGGCGCACAATATGACGTCAAACACAGCGGATAACGGCGCACACTCTGACGTCGCAAGGCAAAAAAACCGGTTATACTGTCCACACGACAACACTGTAACCGGCGGTTCTGAAAATGCTCACCCTGGCCGGAGTTTTCAAAAATGTTCGGTTACAGTGCCCTGAAACTGCGTTTTCGTGTGGACGGAAGGCCGAACCGCGTAAAAAAAGTCACGGTTATAAAAATACCCGTGTTCGTGTGGACATGGCCTTAGCCAGCCTGCAAACTAATTAACCAGCCTCTTACCAGCAGGCACAGTGATACAACAGAAGAAGAACAGTATCACCTTTGTTTTAATAGTGATAATATTCTGTGTTTTTTTTGTGTGTTTTTAAAAAACAACAATCAGCAATACATTTTCGAACGACAAAAATAACTGCAATTGAAAGAGAGAAGGGAAGGAAATTTCTGTCGTTGCTTTGACACTCTCAGCTTCGGTGCCAAATGCAGCAAGGTCAGCTAAACTCCTTTTTTTTTAAACCTCATTTACTGGCATCCTGTGTGATTGACTATGTCCGCAGCTGACAGCACAGTCGGCAGCCAATTAGGAGAGAGGCTCCGTGGTGCAAAAGGATTTTATCACTGAACTATGACCAAGATGCACACTTTTAAAATCTTTGACTGTGTGGCAATCTGAGTCTTACACATAAAACATAAGACTCAGTAGGCTGTTATAGGAGTTTATTATGTGGCGGCTGCTCTGTGGCCATGAATAATAGTTTTGCAGTTCAGTCGATCTGCGTTGCTCTTTGAGCAATGGCTGAAAAATGATGTTAGGGCAGCCAGATTTATCAGTCCATTTCTCAAAGTCTCAAGTCAATTTCCTAAACATAAGTGGAAACAATATGGTCACCAAGTCTGAAAATCAGACAAAAATAATCATGTAATGACAAAATTCTCATTTCGAGATACAATGGTTCACAGCAATCAGCAAGTCACTCACTAACTCAAATTAGTCAAACAGACCTGGCAGCCACTTGGTCAGTCACTCATTTGGCAGAGATAACAGTGATCCAGCCTTCCGTTTAGCAGCCAAACACAGCTCCTGATGTTCTGACTGTCTGACTGCCGCTGACCTCTTTCTGCCTGTCAACCCCCCCAAAGACTCTGACCTCTCAGGTCACAGCTCTGTGACTGCCACATCGATCAAGGAGCAGGTGAATGCTAACAAGCCACACTGTTCCTCCACTTACATCAGCTATGAGGCTAAAACAAGCACCTAAAAATGTCTCCTCCCCACCACCCTCATATGTGACACTATGATGCATGGTTATCTGGGGAAACACCAACACAAACAAATATGGTAAGTATTTTATTTGACTTGCAAAAAATTGCTTCTTGTGAGCAGGTATTAGCCCAAGGTGAGGTTTGTCACACCAGTCACTTTATCTAACAACAAAAATTACGTATATTGAATTATGCAGTCCAGCAATAGTCTCTTTAAACCTGTTAAAATATACACTATTCTGTGGAAGGGTATAGTAAATTGTTGGTTGATGACATTTTAATTCACCTCACTAAGGTGAAATGCTAACACAAGCAGGACTTTGGATGCTTGCCATAAATTGCCTCTTGCTGCTTTAGAGGGTGACATTTTGCAGAATATTTCAGCTTTAAAATGTTACTTATTTCCTGTAACATAACGTACAATATACACAAACCTCTGCCATAGTCTCCTGATATTGTATAAATATTACACAGTACATCTGTATGTGAGCCTCAGCAGGTGGGTAAGTTGTGTCATTTGTACAGTAAAATGTACATCACATGTCTGCAGGAATGTCCCAGGTGGGGACATTGAGGAGTAAACAAAGTGAGAGGGTTTTTCTTGGACCACTGAACTGTGAAAAGGTGTGTGCGTTTGTGTGTATGTGTGTGTGTGTGTGTGTGTGTGTGTGTGTGTGTGTGTGTGTGTGTGTGTGTGTGTGTGTGTGTGTGTGTGTGTGTGTGTGTGTGTGTGTGTGTGTGTGTGTGTGTGTGTTTGTGTGTGTGTGTTCCAGACTTGCTTTAACCTGCTTGCTTTACCATGTAGATGGAGGTTCAACCAACCAACTGCCCAACCAACTGCCCGCCATAAAACCTTCATTCATTTACAAAGAAATGATAATGAGCAGTAGATCATTTTCGTCAAGTGGAAAGCTAGCAAAGACATTTCAACAGCTTTGTTAATTCGGAGGCCAAACTCTACGACAAACCCTTATAACATCATAACAGGTTGTACGAAGATCACCCCACCTGGGTGCTGCTAAAAAAAACGAAAGCTGTTTCCAATTAACAAATGGAGATCAAGTGATTTGGCTTGGGAAAACATAATTAAATTGTTAACTGTGTCCGTGAGTCACCACACTAGCTCTGGATGTGAATAAATTCAGCTGGCAACATGCTGAGAAACCATTATTCTGAGAGAGGGCCAAAATGATGGGGCGGCAGAGGAGACAGAGGTATTAGTGTAGCTTATAAATCTAAATAACGGATGGAATCAGAGACAGACCTCAACGACAAAGGCACACAAAACAGATGAGGAGGTAAGGTGCCTCTTTTCATCAAAATACAAACAGGCATCTGACTGCTGTCTGCTTTAGTGCTCTGCTGAACCCAGCCGGTGTTTCACAGTGGAAGTATTTACTTTGGGGTTCACCCAAGGGGTGCCACGACACACTGACTCACTCCTGCTTTCTTACCGACTGTGCTGCATAAAAGACAGAACGCAGCATGTTTATACCGCCGAGCTCGGTACACCCACGACAACCATGTTTGATTTACGTCACACGAGTGGGAAGACCTACCTGGATCACAGAGAGCCAGATATAAACTCAACCAGACATGGGACGGTAAATGAATAGAAAAAGGTAAACAAAATGTTATCCAAATAAAAATACACAGGAGGAAAAAATATATCAAACGTCAAATTAAACTTGTACAGCTTCTGTATACACACCCAAGACACTCAGTTACATTGGGGGCAGCTGCGTTCCTTTTCTACAGTGTGTTTTCAATTGTGTCACTATTGGCTGAACACAACTAAGTTGGTGTGTGGTGCGGCTAAGCCTGTGGTGGCGTTGCCGACATGAGCAGGAGGAGCCGAGGTGCGGTGTGCGTTTCCTGTCACAGCAGCAGGACGTTGACAGCAGCCATCAGGGAAATGGTTGCCCAAACATCAGCTCCGAGGGCCCCTTGAAGCATGACATTTCAGAAAACACTTCTGGCATGAACAGTGTTACCCTCCCTGGAGTTTCTAGCCAAGGCCCGTGTACTGCTGGAGTGAGGGCAGGTTGTGTGGCAGTTATGGGACTTTAGTGTGTCCCCTGCATCAGGGTGGAGAGCTCATTGTAAAAGTCAACAATGTTCAGCAACGGAGGCAAACAGAGATAAACAAGACGCATGCATTAAGTAAAAAAATAGATGGTGTAGTTAGTGGATATGGGGCTCACGTCAGTGCCATGTTGGACTATACTTAAGATACTTGAGATTGATGTTGTTGCAACTGATATCGTAGCTCAGAGACTGTTTCTATACCCAGTGACGTCTAACGCAGTGTCGGTGCTTGTTTTGTGCCTGCAAATACTGTTTCTGGTGTTGATGACATCCAAAGCCTATTGTAATGTAATACATTTATTTATGGAGAAAGAAAAAACCTTTATAGTTATTTTCAGTACCTTTCCAAACTTCATGACTGGTTTAGGAAATGGTTTGAGTCTACACCGGTTTTCTTATAGATCCACATCTATCACTGCCCTCTGCCCGGTTAAACCACCTTCCCATTTTAAAATACTAATATTGCCCCTCCTGGTGTTATAACATCATGAACAAAGGATTGATTTACACACATTTGATAGCCACATTCCTCTCAAGGCAATCAAATGAAATATTGCCTTGAGACCACCAGTCACCAGATATTTGCAGGATGTTAGACGTCACCGGGTATAGAAACCAGTCTCTGAGCTACGCTATCAGTTGCAACATCATTAATCTCAAGTATCTTCAGTATAGTCCAACATGGCACTGACGTGATCCCCATATCCACTATCTACACCATCTATTTTTTTTTACTTAATGCATGCATCTTGTTCATCTCTGTTTGCCTCCGTTGCTGGACATTGTTGACTTTTCATCGTCTGCTTATTGTTAGTTTAGTTTGACAGTTACAGACTCTGACAGCACCGCTGCTTTGCCTCATGCTAATAAGGCTCTGTTGAGTCGAGTATAGCTGACTAACACAGGGATGGAAAACACTGAGATGGATTGACGGACAATGGGACGTAGAGGTGGATAAATGGAGTGCTGAGACAGGAGGGTCAGGAGAGAGATGACCCAGAAGAAACAGGCATGAGTGAAGGTGTGAGATTGCATTTAGTAAACAAGGATAGAAACACACATGCACACATCTGTCAGATTGACTCTAATCCTTTCCACAACTCTGGTTCTGTGGGCGGTGAAGCAGGAGGAAACCAGCTCCCTGTAAAGATTCGATAACATTTAGATCTGGTGATGTTACGTTGATGTCAGGTTCAGGTCAAAATAGTGAAAGGAACAGAGAGAGAAGAGGGAATATTTTGGGCTAAGAGGTACAGTAGTACTTTCGAGAGATCTGTCCATAGAGATTTTACATAACTCACTCATCCAATTGCAGATTCAGCACTCCGCTGTGTTCAATAATAGCCTGGTGAGAAAACCTGAATGTCTATCACGATCTTGGCTCCTTTAGAAGAAGATTTCTTCACCAACAGCACTAGGAGAGCTGTTTTGTTCTCTATAGATACAGGATGGTCTCAGGCATGAAGTATCGGTTCAGTTTGATCTCACCTTGCTGTTCTCTTGTCTAAAATATTGAATTTGAGCTAAGGGCCAATACCAGCAAGCCCACAAGCATATAAAATAAGCTTTCAGCCTACGTATCTGTCCTAAAATGACCTTTTAATGGGCATCAAATCAGTTTGTTTTCAGGGTTTTCCAGAACTACACTGCAGCCCTAAAGGATATGAATAAGTTTCAATCAGCCAGCATGGCTCATGCAAGACAAATGTTATGCAATATATCTTCCCTGCAGTTGTTTTGATTTGTGGATTTGGTTGCACAGCCGTCTGTGTTTTGGTGTTTCTGCTAAAACAATTTTTGAGCCGAATGAAGCTCTGTCTCTAAAAACACCAAGCCTACAGCTATTTATATATTTATGAGTGTTCAATATGACATAATTTGTATTTACATGGACGATTTTCTTTCTATAATTGTTTTCATTCAATTTCAGGTGTTAAAATGTTATTTCTATTTTGTGTTCTCTCTCCGTGTGGATTTAATCTCCACAATACAGTTTCAACAAACCCTTAAGTTCATTGAAAACCAAACATTTGTATTATATCTGATTAAATTAGATAACTCTATTCTTTGTAAACGACGCTAATATGTTTTATCAGAAAATCTGAAAATTTCCCACAAAACATATTTGGTTACTTTAAGCTCAGTTTAGGTTAAAGCATAAATCATTATTTTTTTTATTAAGACAAGGCATCATGCAAGGCATTGTCATGAACGGGTCCGTATGATATCGTACGAAAATGTTTGCACACCAAAATGTATGATATCCTATGAAATTAGGAGACTGCCAGCTGGTCACGTAACGCTGGCTAGTCACGTGACGCCGTCAGCGGTAGTTGGTGGTTCAATTACCATAAGGTGACTTTGAGCCAGGTATAGAGGACCATCAGCTGCCGGTTGTTTCGGCGGACATTACGGTTAAATTTAGTCAACAAAATATGAACGTTCTACCACGACGGAAGTTAAGATTAGGCACCAAAACAACCAGTTAAGATTAGGAAACGGATTGTGGTTTGGATGAAAACACTCCTAAGGAACACACTTTTCCTGGGTGACTTATACAGCGATCATTAATGCACTGAATGCAGCAAAAAAATATGTGGAATGCTTACGAATTACAATGCTTAACTTTTCGTAGCTTTATGAACGAATGGTTTATGAGAACAGGCTGCTTCATTAATGTGTGTAATGTGAAAGCTGTCAGTAGGAACCCACAGAGAATTATCCTCTGCTACCCTTAGCTAGAGAGCTTCTTTTGTTACCATCTTTCAGCTCTGTGGTAGAAAATATAATAGACAATAAGAAATATGGTTTGTGCATTGTCATGATTTGGGATTTTGAGGCCTCAGAGTCCTTCACACTTGGTATGCTTTATGTTGGAAGTCTCTGGTGCCAGAGGTAACAGTTAAGATAGACCTTGTAGATGTTCTTGTGTCATGGTTAATAGCCTGGACCAAGGGTTACACAACACTGTTTTACCTCCTCCCCGGTGATGTGATTATGCGTGATTTTATGTGATGTGGGACATATCTGTGTCCATGTATACTTGCTGTAACAAGACAACTTCTCTGACATCAGATTTGTGTCGTAATTAAAGCTTTGGTACGTAACGTTTGGATATTAACGAACATCCGTTACATTCAAACCATTGCCAAATGAGTTGCTACTAAGCTAATTCAGACTATCAGCTCCTCATGGAAGGCTTGTATCATGTGGACGCGCCGACAGTCTTATTGTCATTACTTAGAATTCCTCATGGGGGTGACTAGGGGTGGGCGATATATATCGTTTACGATAATATCGTCATTGTTGTGTTAACGATGTGCAAATTTACATTATCGAGTATTTAAATTACTCAGAAAAAAACACTTCAAAACACGTATTGGATCGCGCGCGATGGTGCAGCGGCTTCTAGCTCTCCTGTCGGTGTATATTTATACAAGTACAGCCACACTGAACTAATCAATATAGGACTACGATACAACACAGCTGTTACAGGAGCCTTCCAGGCGGCTCACAACATCCCGGAGGATACAGCCAGACCGGGCGCTCCAGGTTGTTGTCGAGGCTAGCACTGCGAGCTAGGATGAGAAAATAACTACGGCAAGAGTCAGACCAGTGGCGGAGGACTGCATTTTTGTGCATAATGAATGGCGTGCCAACAGCAGGATCGTTGCCCCGCACGGCTCACCTGACCTGGAGGCCTATCGGTAATATATAGGCCATTTTATTTACTATGAAAACAGCAGACTGCCGTCTACATAGCCCCCGATGCTAACGTTAGCACAAGTTTGGCTCACTGCTAACCATAGTGAACAAACTGCAGCGCGGAGGGATACATATTGTAGCAGGGGACTTTAACAAGGCATCCTTAAAGTCTGTACTCCCCAGCTTTTTTTCCAGCATGTAGATTGTCTTACTAGAGGGAAGAACACACTAGACCATGTATACTCTAACATCAAGAAAGCATACAGAACTGCTCGTCTCCCTCACCTGGGCCAGTCAGATCACATCCAACTCCTGATCCCAGCATAAGTCCCGGTCAAAAGGACTATACAGCCAAGTAGAAGAACTATTAAAACCTGACACTGCCCTATCACAGCTCCAGGACTGCTTCCAATAAGGACATGGTTGTGTGCAATATGTTACAGAACAGAGCCCTTTGTTTTTTGTTATGATTTCATCTTGCTTGTGTGCTGCACAACTTACATTACAGCAGAGGTGTACAACTGAATGTGTACTCAGAGTTCAATAATAAGAACTGTTTTCATTCAACATTGTGCCCATTATTATCATCAGTAATTAAGTAACTTAGACTTTTAAAAACACATTTTTAAAGGATATTGTCTAATTATCGTTATCGTCAAAATCGGAAAAAAAATATCGAGATATTATTTTTTGTCCATATCGCCCACCCCTAGGGGTGACAGAAACTTTGCACTTTAGCTTTAACTTATATATTCAAGTACGAGCAACTGAGGCTCATCGAGTTATTCCTTTAAATCATCAAAGTGTAGTTTTCCACATCAATCTCATTGTTTTGGTATACTAAACCTGCAACTTTACTGCTTTGGTTCATTCTCACGTCTCTCATCAGCGTTGTTTCCAGAGGCCGCTAGTGGTATTTTTAGTTGTTCCTACCGTAATTCTAAGCCGAAGAAGTGTGTCTGTCCATCGGGTGGAGGTTGTTGTGTTTTTAGCGGTTCCTATCGTAATTCTAAGCCGAAGAAGTGTGTCTGTCATTTAGGTACAGAGCTCCGCATGAGCACGAGCTTTTATGACTGTCAATATAGCCAGCATCTAACGTTAGCTACTCCGCTGTGCTGTGGAGTTATGTCTGGCTATGTAGACTAGCCTTCTAGCAACATTGTTGTGGATGCTGCGGTCTCAGCCTGGCAACCTCTGTGAACTTTGAGTTCATATTGCACATTTAACTTTAGAAAAACATTGTGGTTTGGGTAAAATCAGACGTTACTACACTTCCGGTTAAGCATGTGACGCTGTACGTGACATAGCTCTGTTCGTTCCGGTTGTTCCGTAAAGTTAAAAAAAATCCCTGTTTGCTTTTATTTTCAAATGGGACACAAGTCCTGTTTGTTTGACCCATCAACCACCCCGACCTGCCTCCTTACGCGGAACTTGGCACTAATATATACTCTGCCACCTTACTTTCTGCTTTACTCCCATCATAATTACTATGGCCCCTAGAGGGTGCTGCCTAGTGATGGTCAAATGAAGCGCTCTCTGTTCAAAGAAAAAGGTTAAAGGAATGGCAATTTAGTGTGTTTTCAACCCTTTGTTGAACATCTAGTGAGATCAGGACAGTGGTTCGCAAAGCTTCATTTGACCATCTCTAGTGCAGCCACTATAAACGTAAACATGAGTCGTAATTGTTGCTTGAACAAACAACCTATGGGAGCATTTTTTGTGGGAGGACAGTCTCCGGAACAGCCAATAGAAACGCTTTGTCTCTCTGAAATGTCCTGTGATTGACCAAAGTCTCCCGTCACACACTAGATTTTCTAAAGCTTGAAAACAGAGCCAAGAGGTGGTGCAAAAGTCTTGTTTTCTCTCAGAGCACTTGAATTACAATATGCTGAAAGATTATGGAATTTTTGCCCAACGACACCAACAATACAGTGCCTACAGGGGCACCTGGGTAGCTCACCTGGAAGAGCGTGAGCCCATACTGTATATAGAGGTGTACTCCTCGACGCAGCAGCCGCGGGGTCGGCTCCGACCTGCGGCCCTTTGCTGCACGTCATTCCCCCTCTCTCTCCCCTTTCGTGTCTTCAGTTGTCCTATTGAAATGAAGGCCTAAAAATGCCCAAAAAATTATCTAAAAAAAATATATATAAATTAAAAAAATACAGTGCCTACCACAGCAAATATTTCCCAAGGTTAAAAGGAGAGTGACTATTGGACCATGCAGGTAAACAGAACATGCTCACAGTATCAACTTAAAAGTTGATAATACTGTACGTCAGTGTTGTTCCACTGTGTCCAAAAGAAAACAATTATGGCTTTTAATTAGGCTATTTGAGGTTAGTAGGAGTTAGGAGTAAGTAGGAATAATAAAGGTTCTTCTTAAGTCCGTGTTTTCAACAATAATAGTGATGAAAAATGACATTTTTGCACAAATGAGTACAAATTTTCTGAGTGCTTGACCTGAGTGTAGAATCGTTCAGCACAGATAAAGTTATCTGGATTATAGAGCCATTGCCTGCTTCCCTTATATTTCACATTTAGCTGTTGAACAACTTACACAGACTTTCAAAAGTGGAAAAAGCTTAATTTTCCCCGATCCATTGAACAAGGAACCAATAAAGAGTGCAAAGGTCTCAGCATACTGCAGTGAATAACCCACTCTCCCTCCTCTGTAGGTCCTATATCAATAGTGATGAGCAAAGGCAAACAGAGTTATCATTACATGGAGATAAAGCTGCTCCAGGGCCTGTGAGGCTCACTGTTCTGCGTTTCAGTTGTCAGTCAAATGTCCTCAGATGATGTAAAGTCTCAGACACGAACTGCTCTGATTTTGACAAAATTTGGAGGCCTGATCGGGACATGTTTTACAGGGAGGGGAAAGTGAAACTATCAGACCTAAACCTTTTAAGGACTTGATAATTACCCTAATTAATTGTAATCAGGCACATTGAAAAGCTCCTACTTAGGTTTACTCCTACGCTGCAAATTTGGATGAAACTGGCCACAAATCGAAACTCATCCTTACAAATTACAATTGTTGGCTTATCGAAGGCATAGAAAAGTAATGGTCAAGAGTTCTTCTCACACAGATTTCTTTGGATTATGTAATATTTGAAAGTCTTCTACCATTTAGAGAACACACTGATTGGCAGTGTTGAGATGTTGAGATGCTTTACAGAAAGATGTAAAGTTGAAAAGCCAATAAACACATTCAGGGATCGGTTAGACTATTTCTTGATTTGTGGACCTTTAATGCCCAATATTAGCAAATGTAGCACACATCTGACCATTCATTAATGCTCAAGAATACGATGAATATTGAGGATCAAATTCTTATTTTGAAATATATATTTGCTAATTTGGATCCAACACTGAGATGTTGCTGAATGGCCCAATGTGCCATTTGTCATGAAAGAAAAGATGAGGCAAAAATAATCACCAAGCATTTAAAAACCTTCCAATGCAGTGGCAATGCCCATTTGGCTGATCTGCTGGTTGGGTGACCGATCATTAATCTGTTTACCAAATAATGGGCTAACATTACTTAAAATTTTTTTTTAGAATAGGGCTGCAATTAACCATACAAGCCTTCCGTGATTATTTTGTCGATGAATCGATTAGTCCAAGATGACGTCCTTAAATGTCTCATTTTGTCCACAACTTAAAGATATTCAGTTTACTGTCATGGAGGAGTGAAGAAACTTGAAAAATATTCACATTTAAAAAGCTGGAATCAGAGATTTAAAAAAATAAAAAATACTCAAACCGATTATCAAAATAGTTGGCGATTAATTTAATAATTGACAACTAATTGATTAATCAATTAATATTTGCAGCTATAATTCTGAATTATTTTTTTCTTCATAATGACCAAAGACCATATGAAATCAAGCTAGTTTAAGTGTGCAGTTTAAATATCATTGTGACCAAATTAGAAGTTTCTTTGATCTATAGAAAAAAAAAACGCATGAGATTTTGACGCAATAGGCCGGATCATAAGATTTAATATTGACTAATATTATAATAGTCGCATGTTATTCGCATGTAAATGCTCGCATGTTAAGCTTGTTAGGTGTAAAACTAGCCTTCTTCATACTCACAAGCTTATACGCTGTACTAAAACTTGCACTTGAATTTTATTCCCAACTATCCCCAGTGCTTTGAATGCAGCCGTTGTCTCTCGGCCCTGGGCCGCGCAACCTTACCTGTCTGTCAGGTGCTCTGCTGTCCAGCGGGTACCAAGCCTGCAGTCTCCGGGGATTCCAGACCCGCCCACCGGCTCTCCGCTGTCCCAGACCTGCTCACCTGTGTGGCGGAGGCGGCTGGAAACCAGTCAGCGGTGCTGGGAGGACTGCACGGGCGGAGAAGGAACAGCAGCGTATCCACCACCGGAGGGGGGGGAAACTCCATGTTCACATCCAGAACATCCCGACAAAAGTGATGTCCGCCGGTCAATGAATGTCACTGCGATGCCAGATGAGCAGAGTATCCGAGGACGTGTGACGCTGTTCTAAAAAGGACGTCTCGGTGTATGTTCGCTGGCTGCTCCTCGTCCGCCACACACACACTGGACTCTCTCTGTCTCTCTCTCTCTGTGTCTCTCTCTCTCCCTCTCTGTCTCTCTCTCTGTCTCTCTGTCTCTCTCTCTCTGTCTCTCTCTCTCTGTCTCTCTCTGTCTCTCTCCCTCTCTGTCTCTCTCTGTCTCTCTTTTTTTCTCTCTCTCTCTCTGTCTCTCTCTCTCTCTTTCTCATTCTCTCTCTCCCTTTCTCTCTTTTTCTCTCTCTCTCTCCCTTTCTCTCTCCCTCCGTCTCTCTCTCTTTCTCTCTCGCCCTCTCTCTCTCCCTCTCTCTCTCCTCTCTCTCTCTCTCTTTATCGTTCTCATTCTCCTTCTCTCTCTTTCTCTCTCCCTCTCTCTCTCCCCCTCTCTCTCTTTCTCTCTCTCTTTCTCGTTCTCTCTCGCTCTCTTTCTCTCTCCCCCTCTCTCTCTTTCTCTCTCTCTCTCTTTCTTTCTCTCTCCCTCTCTCTTTCTCTCCCTCTCTCTCCCTCTGTCTCCCTCTCTCTCCCTCTCTCTCTCTCTTTCTCTCTCCCTCACTCACTCTCTCCCTCTCTCTCCCTCTCTCTCTTTCTCTCCCACTCTCTCTCCCTCTCTCTCTCCTGTCTCTCCAACTTCTCTCACTCCACCTCTCTTCCTCTCCCTCACGTTTTCAATTACATTTTCCATTCAATTCGATTCAATTCAATGGAACAGTTATATGGACATTAACACAATGTTAGGATGGGTTTATATCATTTTACAAATCTATTCTATGGCAAATATAAGTTATTAATCAATATGAAACAAAAAGTACATTTTAATAAACCTCACGTTGTCTCTGTCTCATCTGAAAGTCTCTACCTCACACTTCTAGCTCCTCTCATTCTCCATCTGTATTCACATCAACCAAATTCAAAGGTTGATATACTGCATGTCAGATAGGTGCCATACTTGGCTTATCTTGCATGGTTTGCACTTTTGTTGATTACTACATAGATTCATATCAGCCTATAGCTTGTGTATTAGGTTATTATTGCATTGTCATTCTGTAATGTAATTCGACTGCTACTACTTCTGTCTATGACACCTATCACATGTCTGTCTATTCTGCCGAAGGAATATCAATATAACCCATTGAATGTTTTTTATTTTTTTTATTTATGGAGTTTTTTATTATCCGAATCGAGGATCTCAGGAGAGAGGAGTGTGTATATATTCCACAGATTATTGATTGCTTCTGGGAGTATTTTGTGAGTTTGGCCTTTAAAGACCTGACTTGACTTGACA
The DNA here is from genome assembly GCF_004354835.1 of Perca flavescens. Classification (NCBI taxonomy): domain Eukaryota; kingdom Metazoa; phylum Chordata; class Actinopteri; order Perciformes; family Percidae; genus Perca; species Perca flavescens. The sequence goes on along the minus strand of NC_041332.1, from coordinate 8,448,745 downwards.
AATACCAAAGACAAATTTCTACTACGGGCCATGGTGGAAAATAAGCATGTACTGTATGTACATTTATTCATTTTCCTTTGTTTAACAAAGGTAAAAGTCTCATTGAAATCAATATCTCTTTTTCAAAAAGAGGCATAAAAGCCTTGTTAGAACAATAAATTCAATATGAACAACTGTCACACTCTATGCAAGGCAACAACCTTATTGTTATGAGTGCCATTATAATCACAGACATGTATACATGCTCAGTTTAGCAGACGATCGACAGGGATCCTCAGCCTCCGCTAGTGGTGCAGGTTTTTGAATTATCAAGTCAATTCTGCATTTTCCTATTTTCTTTTCCCATTCACAAGAGAGAAAGGCAGGAGATTATGGAGGCCGACGGAGAAATATTAGGATCGTTTTAAGCGACTAGGCTGAAGCCGCAGGACCAGTGTCACAGGGATCTGACTTTTTAAAAAAAAAAAATGAACATCAAGCTGTGATGCAGCCAAAAAACTCACCTCACAATACCATTGACACTGCTGTGCACGCTAACATTTGAATGTGTGCATGTGTTAGCATTTCTGTGGCTTTCAGTCTTTGTGCATCGTGTGTGTGCGTGCGTGTGTGTGTGCGTGCGTGCGTGCGTGCACGACAGCCTGACAACAGAGGATGCCCGACTCAGCATCTTCCCACCAACAGTGCCGGCGTTCACGTCCAATAATAACACCTCGCTCCTGCTGAAAATTAAAGCCTGTAGCCATACATATACTTTCTCTCTCGCACACACACACACACACACACACACACACACACACACACACAAACAAGGGATTCAAATAATGCAGAGGTACAATACCGTTTAACCTCATTTGAGGACGCAGAAAGCAACCTAGGTGTTATACTGCAGAGACTCACCGGGGTTCAGAAAACACACACACAGTGCACAAGTACACACACTCACAAATGACACAGGCCGCAGTGTTGAGGCAAGCTACAATGCAGATCTAATACTGTAAATGCTTCACATCTTAAATGGTGTAAGCTACCGTGTTAGGTCGGAAATGTTACCGGTTCAAATCCCTGAAGCGGAGACAATCTGGCTGTTGATGCTGATTGGCTTATCGGCTCTGTTGTTGAAGTGAGCCAGCTCCACACAGCCTATTTATGTCTTGTTTTGGCGACTGTGGTTCAGGAGGTAGGGCGGTTGTCTATAAAAAATTTAAAAAAAAGGACGGTGGTTCGATCCCTGGCCCCTGCAGTCTACATGCCGAAGTGTCCTTGGGCAAGACACTGAATTTGAATGTCTATCTGCGCATTTGGCAACTCGTATGGCAGCCTTGGCCAACAATGTATAAATATGAATGTGTTTGTGAAGGGCGTTAATTCAATTCAATTGTATTTATAGTGTCAAATCACAACTCTTTCTGTAAAGGACACTTTACAGAAAGAGTAGGTCTAGACCACTCTCTATAATTGACACAGACACCCCCCCACCAACAGCAAGTATTTGGTGCGACAGTTGCGAGGAAAAACTTCCTTTGATTCGGCAGAAACCTCGGACAGAACCAGACTCTTGGTGGGCGGCCATCTGCCGCTGTTGGTTGGGACACAGAGACACTGATACAGATATACAGAAATATGATTCATGATAATTATAGCAGTTGGTATGATAAAGAGTGGCAAGTAACAATACATATAATAGAACTATGACTATAAATAATAGGTTAATGGTGCCTGTAGTGTGTAAAAGCCTTTTCAGTGGTCATATACTGTATATACAGTATATATAAATGCATTTACCATTTACCTACTGTAAGCATTGTGTATGCATCAACGCTTGTTTGTGTCCCATTTGAGGGACCAGGCTGCAGAGAGTTCACTGTGTTATGTATTAGTTATGATGCTTTTAAAAGCTATTAACATTCTGGATTTTGGACCCCTATTAAATCATTAACGTCTGTGACATGGTTTGACTTGGGTAAAAGTTGCTTTGAGCTATGTCAGACACATGCAGAATTCTAATAGACTGCTTTTTGTTACTAGGTGAACCTAAAGTTTACATATATACTGTAATTTGCCTTAAATCCAAGTTGTCACATCAAATATTTCTTAATTTTCAAGCAGCTCTGGTTAACATGAAAAAGAGATTGTGCAATACATCAACATTTAAAGTTAATAAGAGAAATTGAGAGTCAGGTACATGCAAGTAGCATAACGCACATCACAAGTTGCCCTTCAGCTTGGCACTTAAGGATGCACGGTAAGGAAGGAATTAAGCCTAAAACCTTAAGTCTAAAAACTAAAACATAATTCAAAAGGTACCTATAACTAGCTTGATTTGCATGCTATTTAGCACTGTTTATGTCTGGTTAACATTCTCCTTGTGATTTGACTTTTTTATTTGCCGTGTACTTACTTAGTGTTTTCAATTCAAAGGGGCTTTATTGGCATGAAAGTTTCAATGACAATGATGTCAAATGTTGAAAGTATTCCTTGTTCTTTGAAGGAAAATGTTGCTGAAAATGGCATGACTTCTTTCTGACAAACAAACACAGCCTGACTCAAATGACAATTATGTTTCAAAGGTGACATGAGAGATCACCTCCCTGGAGAGACCGCTTAAGTCTTCCTGCAGGAGTCAGCGGACTCACAAAGACGTGTGTACCTAAGAAGAGAATATGTATTATATATGCTGACTGACCGATCAAAATGAAGACATTTTATAGACCACGTTTCAAATATGAAACAAACCCGCTGAACTTAAGATCTACATTCAGCAAACTGTGACAGCTTTTAAGGGACAAAAACAAACTGGTGTCTCCGACTATTATATAAGTTTCAGCAGAGGGGGCAAAAGAGAAGATTGGGCTCCTTTTGTGGACCTGTAAGCGGTCATTGGACCATCTGGTTTTAGGAGTCGCTTAAAATGTTTATACCACATACCATCCAACCTATAGCCTTGAAATCCAGACCCAAATCCGAAAAGTTAAGGGTCTGGCAATGAGTAAGAAAAATGGCCGAACTCGAGGGGCGGCACCAAGCATGCATTTGAAAAACTCACTGCACACAATTGGATAACACTACGACCAATCACAACAATACACGGTGTGTACAGAGTGTACCCATACCCTTAGCTACCAGTAGAGCTAACTGGTAGATTAAACTCTTAGCTACCAGCAGAGCTAACTGGTAGATTAAACTCTTAGCTACCAGCAGAGCTAACTGGTAGATTAAACTCTTGCCGTGTCCAGTCGGCAAAACAGCAAAAACGTCCTTCTTGCAAAGGAGCGATTCAAGCGCCGTCTTCTGTTCCTCTTTTAGATTAAAAAGCCAAGTCTAACTCGTTCATTGTAGTGGCCAAAGCCATTTCAAACAACTGGTGTTCATCCATCTTGCAATGTTTACTAATGACTTTGACGTCGCAGCGCTGTCATCATCTGTTTAGCTCGCCTCTGGCCCGCCTATATCAGGTACAACGATGTGATTGGTGCAGCTTGGCTACAAGGGCATAGTTAATGAGCATCATTACTGAATGCCAGAGTGACTCGCTGAGCAAATTCAAATATTGCTCTCGCGAGAACTCTGGATTTCCAGGGTATCCATTCTACACAACCAAAAACATAATATATATAATGCTATTCCTGTTGCCTTTCCATCCAACTATTAAAACATTTATGGGGGAAACCTTAATCTAGTAAAGCCATTTTGGGCACTGAATGAATGTAAAATCAATGTGAGCATCAAAACTAACTAAATGACTTTTCTCAGATCTAATGGTTGTAGTTGGGTCCTTGCACTTTGGAGGAGGGTCTGGCAAAGCGACACTAGTCCTCACTGGACTTCTTTAGCAAGTTTTTTCTTTAAGCTTTTTGAGTGTTATTTATTTATTATCGGCTCGAGCTATTCCAATCATTCAGACACAGATATGGTAATTGTAATGGTCCAAAATGATGTGAAATTGCATTTTCTAATGCAACTAATCCTGCCTTGCTCCAGCATCATGTGGCAAGTTTTCTTCATCACATTGGATGTCTGCATCATCTCTAAATAAAAATGAATGTGGTGTTTGTATTGCTTTCACCGCCATTACTTTCTGAAAAACAGTAAGAACACAGTTTTACTATTGTAAAGATATAGTGTTTTTCACTTTTTTTTATAGCTGTGTACATAACCTCAGACATCTTACCTGGACATATTGGTATCTTTGATATTTTACCTGTTTCTCTCAAACAGTACAGTGTATAATTGTTTCATTCTTATTTGGTGTTTGTATACAAAAAAAGGCTTTCTGAGCTTTCTCTGTATAAATACCATATATGTTCACTAACTAGTCTAAAATAAGACACCTACTTAGGTTTTTAGCTAAAATTGCAATCAGCAGTGTTTGATAGGCACCAGACTGAAATCTATTCTGTTTTGAATGTGTGGTTAACAGTTTTGACAGCAGTGTGTTAGCATTTGAACAAAGTGCTGTAAATCTATAGTGTTGTGCACGTTGTGGTTAAAGTCATGGGATAAGTGTGTAGAGTTTTGAAAACTGTGTTCAAGCAATGAAAAACGAACTACAGTTTGGTCCACATGAACTGCTGCTGTGCAGACTGGAGTTAGAGTTTTGCACATGTGACTCCAGTTGTGCCCACTGTCGTTTAGCAATCGAAAAAAACTGTAATTCCTTGATTCATTAGAGACTCACTCATTTGTGATGCCGTTGTGCCCTCTAGTGTTACAGAGTGAGAAGGAGGCCTGTTTCACAGTAGTCTCTCTACACTCTGCTCTCATTGGGCAGATTCAGCAGAGCAGAATCTGGAGATTAGATTTAATTAAAATCGCCTCGAGCCCGTCACCCGCTGAACTTAAGATCTACATTCAGCAAACTGTGACAGCTTTTAATATCCAAATTACGCAGCCCACCGATCAATGCAGACGATAACTGCTGATTCGGACCAATTCAATATCCTCTCCTCCGATAGCAATCAACAACAAATGCAGCATTGTGACTGGGGCAGAGAGACTTTCAAAACCACAATGGGATAAAGGGAGTTGTTTAAGTGCTCCCCCCAAAAAGGAGTGAGTTAGCAGCAGCAGTGTGAGTCAGGACTAAATCAGGAGAAAATCCACTGGAGTTTGCTGAAATGGTGGCTGCAAGCCAAGCATCCCAAGTGCCCACTGTGCGTGGCTGCAGCAGAGCCAGGCCTGAGTTATATGCCACTAAATCACTCTCACATCCAGCTGACTCCCCAGCTTCTTGTCTGTCATCAGTACTCACAGGCGCGGGCATGCACACTTGCTTGCTTGCACGCACACACACACACACACACACACACACACACACACACACACACACACACACACACACACACACACAGACAGACAGACCCACACACACAAACACAAACACACACACACAGAGCAGCAGTTATGTAAAGCTGTGTGTGTCTGCGTAGGTTGAGAGGAGAAAAAACAGTGCCCATACTTAATTAGAGGCTGGAAGGGGAAAAAACTGTGTGTGTGTGTGTGTGTGTGTGTGTGTGTGTGTGTGTGTGCGTGCGTGCGTGCGTGCGTGCGTGTGTGTGTGTGTGTGTGTGTGTGTGAATGTGTGCGCGAGTGGGTGGGAATGTGTGTGTGTGTTTCTGTGTGTGTGTGTGTGTGTGTGTGTGTGTGTGTGTGTGTGTGTGTGTGTGTGTGCGTGTGCGTGCGCGAGTGTGTGTGTGTGTCCCTCATGAAAGTCCCAGGTTGAACTTTTGTCCCAGTACGTCCCTGGTGATTACTCTATATTTAAATTGTGATGTTTTGAAAGTAAAATGTGAATCTGCAACGTAACCAGTAACATTTCTCTATTAGGTAAATGCAGTAGTACAATGTTTTCCTCTGAAGAAGTGCACAGTAAGTCAGTAGTATACAGTGGGGTTGCATATTACAGTTTTCTACAACTGTTTACACACTAAACTCTTTACATGTAGGCCTAATATGACTTTTGAAAACGCATACTCAAACTACACACCCAATCTCCAAAACCATGAGTTATTTCTCAGACCTTCACTCAGTTTGCATGAAACACTTTTTATCAATAATCAAATAACAATTATCTACCTAAGACCAGAGCTGTATAGTAACGAAGTAGAACTACTTCACTACTGTACGTAAGTACTAAAAAGCTGTATCTGTACTCTACTGGAGTATTATTTAATTGTAAGTCGGTTTGGATAAAAGCGTCAGCTAAATTATATGTAATGTAATGTAATATTATTTTTTTTCTCCTACTTCTACTTTTACTTGAGTACATATTGCGATGAATTTAATACTTTTACTCCGATACATTTTTTATGTGCTGCATCGTTACTTGTTACTGTTGTGAATTCCTCACGCTGCGGAGACTGTGTAGGTAACAGTGTGTGTAGTTACGGCTACGTTAGTTATGTAAGTTACGTAAGAAATCCCAGAGATCACCTCGCGTTTCTTTTCATTACAGCGATCGCCCGTTCAGAAGTACTCTTTCTATTTAGCTATTGTTGCTGCAGATTAATCTATTCCTGAGTTGTTTCAGTCTGAAATGAGTACTGAATATTAACCGTTTCACCCTGTGATGTGAAGCTGCTAGTTTATCTGTATTTTGCTAGCTTGCTAACTTTCCACTACATCACACATTTTATTTCAGTATTTGTTAATAATTGATTAATAACCCACTGTTGTATCAGATAATAGTAGTTATAACAGCTGTGACATTAATGTGCCTTTTGGGGTTTATTTCAGAAACTTCCTTCATATCCAGCAATGTACAGCTTGTGACTGCCTTAATACCAAGTAAAAAGTTGAACTCCAACAATATGATATTCAAAATGTGACTGCTTTCTTTAATAACTACATAACACAATACTTGTACTTTTACTTTTAGTACTTGAGTAGTAAATTTTAAAATAAACTACTTGCAATACTTAAGTACAAACATTTTTGACTACTTTAGTACTTCCACTTAAGTGGGGTGCTTAAAAGAGCACTTCAACTTCTACTCAAGTCACTTTTTTGATAGAGTACTTTTACTCAAGTATGGGTCTCTAGTACTTTATACACCTCTGCCTAAGACACAGACTTTGAACAAGCTCCTTCAAGACCTTCAGATCGCCATGCCAACCCTCATCAGCAGCTGCACTTTTTTTAACAAACATGACTTCTTTATGTCATTATCAGAGGAAACTTTGCAGTATCAGCTCTCTATCCATTAATCAATGTCCTTTACACAAGTCTAAAACCACGGAAGCTGACAGGTCTTCATATAGACATTATTCAGAGAATTGAGGAAACATCCAGAGATAAGAGAGATGTGTGTGTGTGTGTGTGTGTGTGTGTGTGTGTGTGTGTGTGTGTGTGTGCCCCAGGGTTCCATCTTCCAGGGACCTCTCTTGTTTAGCTTATACGTAAATGACTTGCCATCGATTTGTACAGGGTGTGAAGTTCAGATATATGCAGATGATACTATAATATACGTCCATGCAAAAAACTAAAAAGAAGCAGCTTTTAAACTTTACGCAGCCATGGCAAATGTAACTACATGGCTTTATCATTCTCACTTGTGTCTAAATGTAAAGAAAACTGTCTGCAAATTGTCTACACTCCGCATCTGACTGTGATCCCAAAGTCTATGTATCCGGTGAGAATATGCAAGTTGTCTCTTAGGTCAAATATCTCGGTGTCGTGGTTCAGTGGTAGAGCAGGCGCATATATACTGCCCTGTGACAATTTCCTGCATGTCTTCCCCCTCTCTCTCCCCTTTCTCACCTAGCTGTCCTGTCAAATATTAAAGGCGGAAAAAAAATGTCTGTTTGGGGCTTACTTTAAAAAATATATATATCTTGGTATCATCCTTGACTCTACCTTGTCTTTCAAAAAACAAGTGAAAAAAGTACTGTGAATAACTAAATACAATCTAGCTAATTTTAGGTAGAAGCTGCCTAACAAGTTCAGCAGCAAACTTATATTTGGATTCAATGATCACCCCCCCATCTACTATATTGTATGACAAGCTGGACCCAAGCAAAAGATACAACCCTTAATCCTGTTCTTTTTCTATATAAACAGGCCCTCAAAGTGCTAGAGAGAAAACGCAATACTTATCACCATTATAAAATTCTTAACAAATATGCCAGCGTTAGTTGGGAAAATCGAATCAAATACAATGACACCTGCGTAATGTTCAAGATCCTGAATGGCAAAGCTCCTCCACCACTCAAAACTTTTATTAAGCAAAAAAAAAACAATAGAACCACTGGGTCTGTTCTGAGAGGGGACTGTGTAACCCCTTACAGGTCCAGCTCCTTTAGTCAATCATTCTTTTCTGTCAGAGCCTCTAATAGGTGGAACACTACCAAATGAAACAAGAAACTGCACCAGCTACCATAACTTCACACAAAGTCTCAAGGCCTGGCTCTTGGAAAGTCAGACTATTTAACATTTTTGAACATTTTTAATCTCCTGGTAATTTTATATTATTGTTGTTATCACTGTTGACCTGCTGCTTACATGTTTGATGTTTGTCTTTCCCAGTGTCAAACATAGCCCGCTCTGCATTCCTTGGGTATGTACTGTATGAAAGATTAACTTGTATTTTAACTATTTTACCATCTTATTAACCTATGCTGTTTTACAGTTTTTGCCCGTTGCTTGAACACTACAGACCCATGCTTAAACTAAAGTAACACAACTTGAAGCTTTTGTTACCATACCTCAAACACATGTACCCATACCTTAAACAAAAACACTGCTTTGCACTCTAGTTGCAATTCTGCAACACACTTACTCCTTTATGCAACACACTTGGTCCTGCATACTACACTCTATTTCATACAGAAGACACTTCGTTCAAAAAGGAAATCTCAGGGTGCCATTTGGAAAACACATGTATCCAAAATACAAAACACATTGGGTAATTGCAACCACTCAAATACACACCTAAAGGCACTTACTTGCAAAACTGAACACCAATCAGCCAGCTACTAAAAGCCCTCAGTTTAGCCATTTCAAGAACTTTGCAAGCATGGATAGAGGGAGAGCAAGAGGCAGAGGAGGAGGAGGATAAGGTCAAGGTCGAAGAGGACCCCTATTTCTGATGATATAAAGCAACTTTGGTGGACCATGTCATCAACCATGGCCTGACTATGAGGGAAGCTGGGCAGAGAGTCCACCCACATCTAAGCCGCTTCACAGTGGCATCTGTAATAAGAACATTCTGACTAGAAAACAGGTATGTCTTCACCTCTCTACCTTCTACTCTGCTCAGATGGTATTTACAGCACTGTACTACAGTATATCACATTACCACATCACGTGTACAGGGTATTGCAGGGTGCCAATGCTCCTTTTGCAGCCAAAGTGGTAGTTTTCGTGAAACATACCATGATTACTTATATTGAGATGTTTTAGTACAGTGGATGATACAGTATATACAGTAAAGTACTGTAAGAAAAAGAAGCAGACCGATGACAATTTGTGGTTGTATTTCTCTAGAATGACTAGAAGACCTTCTGGGGGAGGACACCAACGCCTGTTCACACAACAGCAGGAACTTGCCATTGTGGACCTAGTGAGGGCAGACAATGCCATCCGTCTCCACCAGCTACGACAGAAAATACTTGCAGACAGGCAAGTGTTCAACAACATAAACCATGTGAGCATCACCACCATCAGACGCATCTTGGGAAAACACAACATCACCATGAAACAGCTCTACAGGGTCCCATTTGAGAGGAACAGTGTCCGGGTCAAAGGACTTCGAGCTGAATATGTATGGTTAAGTATAACTGTCCTTTACATTTACAATACAATATTGGTGAAATCCAGTAGCAGCTGAATATGTACCATATCAGTACCACATGGATCCATTCGTAGAGCTACACAGGTACCTGTGTGATGGGGTGAGGGTTCTGTATGTGTAGCACTGTAGTACAGTACTATGTTTTTTTTGTTACAGAGAATCTTGGCCATGGATGGAGCTGCACAGCCTCATGAATTAATTTTCATTGATGAAGCTGGATTCGACCTGAGCAAAACAAGACGACGGGGTCGTAATGTAATTGGCCACAGGGCAATTGTGCACGCGGGCAGCACGGGGGTAATATCACATTGTGTGCCGCCATAAGCCTTCGAGGGCTTCTGCATCATCATGCAAAACTAGGTCCATACAACAGCCAACATAAACTCACATTTCTAGATGCTCTCCATAATATAGTTGTACAGAATAGACCAGATCAGCCCAGGTATGTGGTGGTATGGGATAATGTCAGTTTCCATCGGGCTGCTCTGGTCCAGGCCTGGTTCACCAACCACAATCAATTTGAAGTGGTATACTTGCCCCCTTACTCACCATTTTTAAACCCTATAGAGGAATTCTTTTCGGCTTGGAGATGGTGTGTATATGACCGCCAACCACATGCCCACATGCCTCTTCTGCAGGCAATGGAACAGGCCTGCGGCGACATTCAGGTGACAGCAATCCATGGATGGTTTCGACATGCAAGGGGATATTTTCCCCGGTGCCTAGCGGGAGAAGACATTGCTTGCGCTGTTGATGAGGTCCTGTGGCCAGACCCCAACAGACGGCGGGATCCATGAGCCCACGTATGCACAATTGCCATGATTTTCTGTGTTTACAGTATAGTGTTTTTTTCTATTATTAGTATTATCTTTTTTGCTTTATCTGAATTCATGTTACTGCAATGTACAATGCTGCAATGTACAATATTGAGTAGGCCTATTTGCTTTTTTGGTTGTTTGAAAATGTGCCTCCTGAAAATATGCCTTCTGAATAAACATTGAAAATCAAAGACTGCAGTGTTTTATATGAAGTAGACTAGTGTGTTCCCCCCGATCTGAAAGTGTATGCATATGATGCAAGTATTTGTCATTTTGTCATCAGAGTTACATTTTGACAAAGGAATGTTAGGTTTTGATAGCAGAGTTTAGGTTTTGATAGTAGAGTTTCAATTTGACACAAATGTGAATGGTATATTTCCCAGTGTTGTGTCATGTTTACTTGTGTGTAGAGTTTTGGCACAAGGAGCGAAGTTTTGCAAAATGTGTTCAAGCAACGGGCAAAAACTGTAACACCTCTCTCATGATTGATGTAGCCTATTTCATCCTTTAATTAGTGCTTTGCATGGTTGAACGGTGTAAGAAGATGGCTTGGGTCTGTGTTGCTTGGCTGTGTTTTGATGCTTGCATGCCTTCTTATACTGAATGGGGATACTGTTGATGTGTAACTGTGCTAATGACTTGCTTCTTCCTGTAGCTCTGCATGGCTTACTGAGAAAGCTTATTTGTTGCTCTAGTTGTCTGTATGGTGTCTTGCTGACTTCTGTCTGTATAGTTTAACCTGTACTAATGTCTTGCTGTTTCCTGCTGCTCTGGTCTAAAATCATCTGGCCAAAGGACTACAGTTGAAAATTAGCCGGCTGGCTAACACTGGCACATTTACAGAAATGTTAATTAATGTGTGTTGTCCTTTATACAAATAAAGAATAACAATAAGAATAACAGCTGGCTGTTTATCACTAATCAACTGCAATAATATATTCTTCCTAGCTGCGTGTAAGAATACAAAAGAGTCTGGTTTTTTTAACACTACATATCTAGCAGGGAGACCAAAAATAAGAGACATTGGCCCTCATTTATCAACCTAACGTAGAAACGAGCCCAGATATGACCGCAGAAATCATCTTACGACAGGCTTCACGTGTGATTCATGAAACATTCGTATCACACCAATCAGAGCGTAAGAATGGTCGTACATTGATAAATGCAGCGGCTGGAAACAATCGTAATTTAAATATAATGCCCCTTTTGAGGCCTTGCCCCTACAATTCACGACATGTCGAGACGTAATCTGGCTAAGAAGCGGCACTTTTCAGAGGTGGAGATTGAAACCTGATTGAAACCCTGATAATGTATGTACTATTTCGCAGCCTGAAAACTGGTATTAAAGGCTGTTGAAAGAATGCAGAATGGAAAGAGATCACTGATGCGATCAACACTGTTGCCGTAGTAAATCGGACTCCCGCTGAAGTTTATTTAATTTATATATCCTTGACACATGTATGCTATTAGTCCTAATAGTAATATACAGGCTTATTTTGCAATCTCCTAGGCCTACATGGTGTACCTATATTTAAATAAACACGCATTGGTGGAGTTTATGCAGTGTCTTTTATTTTAGTTTTTTCATGAGTCAGAGCCAGGCAACAACTTTGAGGGAGAGCGGTGTCCTCCGCCAACCGTGCTGGACCACCACCTTGACCCTGTCTCCTTACAGCAGAGGGGATGGAAAAACAAGCCAAAATATGTCAATCAATGGCAGAAATAAATCATTCACTATGGTCATTAACAACACTTTAAAAGAGAAACGAAAACCTGAAGAATAAATAAAAATGTTGTCATGTTTGCTGTATTGAGTATCATTGCCAAACATAACACTATAACTTTTAAAAGCGAGGAATAATATCTTGTGTCCTTTCGTATAGCCCCCAGTTGGGGCTGTGCTGGACACTGCTCTCTGGGCATCGGGTCATCTGGCTCCATCACTTATGGCACCCTGTTTTCCTGCGAGATGTTGTGCAGAACCCCACAGGCTAAAACGTATAGTAGGGTCCATATATATATATATATATATATATACAATACAATACAATATACATACACAACATACTAATACAGACGATAAGGGAACATCTGCAACCTGTCAGGATCAAAGTTCACTTCTAACATTCAAAACTTATTTTTCTCAGTAGTAATATTTTGACTATATGCATATTAAGTGTGTCTTTGAGCTGAAAGCTGCATTCTTCTAGAGTAAATGACTCATTAAAGGAGCGCTCTAGATTTATATATATAGAAAGGAGGGGGACTTGCCCAGAGCCAGAGACGCTTTTGCTTGAGGCTGCTGCATGTCATGATGAATGTTGATTGGCTGATACACGTCTAACATCTACCAACCAGATAGTGTTGTGGGCGGGACATGAAGTGAGACTCAGTGTGAAACCGGAGCAGGGAGAGAGACTCAGAGCTCTAGCTGAGACAAAGTAGAACACCTTTTATTTCATTAACTTTACCCACGGGCCGGGTCGGGACAATATTTCCCGCCACTATCCTCCATTGATCAAGCATTTGTGTTTTTTTTATCATTAATGTATTAGCCTAAATGGGTGGGGAGAAAACTATGCCTCTTCCATTCTGAATAAACAAACAACACAGTTTACATAATTCGTCCTTGCATTGTTGCATTATTCATTAAGATAATTCTAAACAGATTTCTGTTCAAACAACTCGGAATTGTAGTTGAGAACGTCAGTTATAATGGCCCACGTATTAAAAAATTGTCTGGTTTAAATCGGGCTCAGACTCATAATTACAGTTAATGTGTCGGGCCGGGCTGGGCTCCGACACAACGTGTACGGGCTCGGGTAGGGTTGGGCTTGGTTTTTTGGGTCCGATCTAAGCTTTATTTCAGACAACAGATGTGCTCCCTCCATTTCTGTTTTTATATCTCGGATAAAGACACATTTTAGCTCTTTAATCTCTCAACCTGTTATTATCATGTCTATCATTCTGGTTTTGAGAACTGCTGCTTGTTGTTGTCGGTGGGATCTTCTTTTTGTGTTTTGATATTTACATTTTAATGTTCTTTTATACAGCACTTTGGTTAGATTAATCTGTGTTTAAATGTGCTCTAGAAATAAACTTTACTTACTGAAAGTTAACATAGCAATATTTTACATGTGTTGCTTATATTAATTAATCAGAAATCACAATCAAAACAGTAAAAACTGGTTCCCAAGATTGATTGTTTATTAATAATGTGTATTACAGTATATAGATGATAGATTACAGAGTGATATAGACCAAGATATAATGACAAGTTTATAACATTGACAAAACTGCAAGATAGAACTATTATAAATGCATTAAAGACAATTCATATTCCTTCATACACAATATAAAACATCACATAATCTTTAGATTTAAAATAAAACATCAGAAATACACACACATAGCCCAAAGCAGTGATTACTATAATCATACACATCCACAACAACATCAAGAAAAGATCAACTAACTCAATATATATACAATATAATACTATATATATATACACAGCATACTAATACAGACGATGAGGGAACATTTGCACCCGGTCAGGATCAAAGGTTCACTTCTAATATTCAAAACTTATTTTATATTATTATAATAATAATCATTGGGTATTTATTACTTTAGGTATTTATGTCTCATTTCCCATCATTTCTGTTTGTTGTTTTTGTAATCTCTCTGTCTTTTATGTTCTTATTTAAATGTTTTCTCCGCATGAATGTGTCCCATCCCTTGTTTTAAAGCCAGTGTATACCAGGCTGCATTAAAGCCAGTGATGAAATGATCATATCCATATTAAGTGTGTGTGTGAGCTGAAAGCTGCACTCCACTCCGTGTCCTCTGGTTCACAGCGACTACAGCAACACAGAGCATCAGCAGCAGAACACTGAGCACTAAGCATCGCACTTTGAAGAAGGTGGAGTAAATACCAAAGGGCTCGATGTACACTAACAGCGTTCTGACTGTTGACACACACTGATAATCATGATGTGGGTCAGTAACTGCACACCAGTACTCCCCTGCGTCTCCCACTGAGATATTAGAGATAACCAGGCTCCCATTATCATAGTACCAGCTAACTCTGTTGATGCTCTGATCTGAATCTACACTAAAGATTCTTCCCTCTGTTCGGTTTGACTTGATAAACCAATCATGCACCTTACCCTCTCCCCAATCGCTGCATCTGAGAGTGACTACTTCTCCCTCTGAGAAGAGCTCTACAACAGGGGGGCCAAATTTGGGGCACACCACCATCAAATAGTCTTGCTTTCTCACAGAGGCTTCACAGAAGTACCAACCTGAGTGATTTAACATTAGAGATGAAAACACCAGCGAGTAGTTGTGGTCTACTGAAGGAACAGTCTGGTTTTGTTGTCCTAGGTTGGTGATGGAGAGTGTTTTGTTAATAACTTTCACCCAACGTGGGGGCTGGTCATCAGCGGAGTCAGTGCTAGTGCACGGCAACACAGCGGTCTCTCCCACTGAGCCGTAGATTATCTCATAGGATACCAACTGTACAGTGTGACTGCTAACACACTGCTGTTGGTCCATCACCAGACATCTGTACTCTGTAACGTCTGTTGTTGTGACGTTCGGTAGGCCTACAGTAAGAGCTGATGTGTTTGTGACCACTTGGTATCTTCCTGTAACATCGTCCCGAAAAACTCTACTCCATGTTTCTTGCTCATATCTAGAGTCCCGTTTGAGCCACTGGACATCCAGATTGTCAGCTGCTTCGTCACATGGCACGTCCACTGTTTGTCCAACTCTCGCTCCTCTAACTCTCTTATTTACTGAAGTACAAACGGTAATAATGATGTTGTTCTCATGCGTCACGTTGCCCTCAGTCCAACATTGCTCTTGGTAAGGGCCGGAGTCTGAATGGGTCAGGTGGAGGATGGTGTAAGAAGTAGTATTCACCGTGCTGACAAGTCGTTGTCTCAAGTCTTCAGGTACCGAGGAGTTCTTGGACCAGAGGTCAGAGGTGTTCCACAGGACAAGCTTCTCTTCACCAACAAATTTGGAGATCAGGCAGGAGTTGGTGTTGTTGGGGAGGTTGAAGGTGTAAGAGGTCCTTTCCTTTTGGATGATGAGCCGTTCTTCTGCATGGATGTTGTTGATGAGAGCAAACAGCAGGAAGGAGAGCTCTGTGACTGCAGCCATTCTGCTCCGAGGTCGACAAACACTGACCGCGCTCAGCTCATGCGCTCTACGCCAACCCTCAACCCCCTTTTTTTTTTTTTTTAACAAAGATAACTTCTTTATCTCATCATCAGAGGAAACTTTGCAGCATCAGCTCTAATCAATGTCCTTTACACGACTCTAAAATCATGGAGGCTGATGGGTCTTCATATACACATTATTCAGAGAGGAGAGGAAACATGCAGCCATAAGAGAGGGGTGTGTGTGTGTGTGTGTGTGTGTGTGTGAGCGTGTTTGTTATCATTATCCAAGGATGTGTGTTCCTACTCCTCCTTCAAAGGGCCCTGACGACAGCTGATGCCTTTATTTTGCTCATCTTCCTTCCCAATGACTGACTCTCACTTTTGAGCTAAAATATTCCAACTGAGTCGCCTCTTTATTTCCTCTTTTGGATTGTGTTTTTGTCAACAACAAAAAAACATGAGTTGCACCACATTCCCTATATCATGTTCTGTTAATGTAATGTGTTAATGTACAGTATATTTCTGCAAAGTATTGTCTGCAAAATGGAATCAATTGTTATTGAGTAAATTAAAATCCAAATCCATTGGACAAAGTGTCCATTTTGTGTGTGTGTGTGTGTGTGCATGCGTGCGTGTTTGATTACCAGACAAAACAGAGAAGGATGAGGGAAACCTCATTACCAGATCGATGTCTGCTGCTGTCTGCTGCTGTGTGTACTCCATAACACATGGAACTACCCAATCAAAACTACAATATGGAAGAATTATATACAAGGGAATCAATTCCTTATCCGGATTACCTGTGAGCAACTATTCTTTCATATCTGATATTTAAGATATGAAAATCTACTTTACTTTTCATACTTTACTGTCGTTGAAATTGGCTTTATGCAACATACACATGATAAATGAAAGCCATGTTCATTTTTTTTAATTCATTTTAAAATTGTTTTATTGATTTATGTACTTTTAATTCTGCCCTTTCTTCTGTTGTATTTCTCCATATAATGTAACCATGTGTGCGGTTTAAATTTGCCATCAATGAAGTCGATGTTTAGCTGAGATTCACCTACGTGTACAATAAGCAGAGTTGATAGTGTAGGTTAGTAACAGTGTACAGGTAACAAAGTACTAGTTACCTAGAACTCTTAATAGACTGTAGTAATTGCTCAATGTGTTTCAACTGCCTTATTGTTTGTTTTTATATATGTACCTAGGACTCCCTGGAAAGCAAAACTCACACTGAGCGAATTATTCTGATAAAATTAAATAAATTGAACAGACAGCTATACTTGGAGAGACATCAGCTTTTCGTTTGCGGTTAAGACACTTCCTGTTATTTAGCACAACTGTAATTTGACATGAACAGTATTTACAAGTTAGAGTGTCAAACTCAATTTCTCTAAAGGCCCACTGGAAAAAGAGAATCACATTGACGGCCAGACATGTATAGTTTATTGACAATGAAAAACGTTGAAAATAGCACCAGAAATGTATGAAATAGCGTAAAAAATTACGGAGAAAAACCACCGGCAAAAACGTTGGGAAAAGCACCAAAAATGTTTTTGAGAAAAAAAAAAAAAATCCCCAAAACATTTAAAACAGTATAACTAACGTTGAAAAAAGCCCACAAAATGTCAAAAATAGCTGCAAAAATCTAAAAAGTGCCAAGACTGTCAGGGAAAAAGCGACAAAAACTAGGTGGGCAAAAAGTTATTGTGAACCTGAATCGATACGCGGGCCGGATCAAAGTTTGTGAGGGGCCGAATTTGACTTGACTTTGACACGTGTTATAGACTATTAAACACCTTTCAATGTGATGAGAGCATGGCATGAATATGTTCTTCCAAAGACAAGTAAAAGCATGCAGTTCCTTTTAAAACCATACAACTTTATTTATTTGATGACATCCTGCCACAGATCAGCCAAATGGTAAAATGTGAAAGTTTTCATTGACAAAACAAAGTGGATAAAAAGAGAAAAACATGAGAACGCAGTCAAAGACCATTTGATGTCTCGTCCTGACGTTGTGTCCTCTTTACTTGTCCACCCCTCCTGGGCATTTGTTTCCTCTCTCTCCTTATCTTTCTTTTATATTATTATCTTCCTTTCTGTGTCTGTTTTTCATCAATGGCCAGGGCAGAGGCCGGTCAGCTGTTTCATCACCAACTTCAGCATCCACAATTTACTTCCGTGCTCTTCTGCGATTGGCATTTTGTTACCATGGCGGTGACATTGGCTGTGGGTTCTGGAGGTAGGACATCACAACTGCAGAGATGGACAGCCTGCAGACAACACAGAGAACGGGAAACAACACCATGTTCAAGTTTGCCATCTTAGTTGCATAGCCAAACTAAAAACACTTTGCTACCCTTAATGTAATGAATTTCCTGTTCAGAATTATTTTGGGGTGATCCATAAATGTTGGGAGAAAGTGCGTAATTTATATCCTTTTTTTGCAGTTAAAAGATTATTAAAAAAAAAAAAAAAAAAAAAAAATTTATATATTTATATATATATATTTATATTTATATTTATATATATATATATATATATATATATATATATATATATATATATATATATATATAAAATCACGAGCAAAATTCAAAAAGCAATGCACGCTGGTTGGCAGATGTCCTTTATTTCCTTCAATTAGAACAAATTAGACTTCTACAAGGATTTCTTCTCAAACATTTTGGAAGGTATGGAGCCCATTTTTTCTATATATTGTTATAGTTTCTCACATATTCCCGATTAAGACTAGACTAGCCTAAACCTGGCAATATGTCCCATTTTGTACTGATAGGGTGACTACCTATTGCAATGTTTTGCTGAATGTGGATGCTGTGTGTGTGTCTGTATTTTTGTATTTAATCTTCATTACTGACTGTGGGGGGGGTTGTTGTGTTTTGGTTTGCTTTAATTTGTTGTTAATTTTGTTTTGTGTATGTAAGCAAAACAACTTGTTTTTATACATATATTTTCAACTGCTTTTGTATTGCTGTTTTGAAATTAAGAAACAAACCTAAAAAAAAGGAGAATCTGGAGAATAACAAAAACGTTCATAGTATAGGGCTGACACCTATGCATTTTGGCAGAAGCCTTTATTGAGGTGTAGCCGAACAGTTTCGCTAGCTTGGAATTTTCTTTCATGTTTGCATTTTTTGCAGGCCATGAGCACCTCTGATTGTGTGACTTTTTAAATTACTTTTTACTTATTGCCTATAATGCAAAAAACACACTCCAGTTCTCTTTCAATTATTCAACGACATATTTTGCTGACATGTTGGCATATTATTAAACTGAGTGAATGAGTACAGGTCTGATTAGCACCAACGCAGGAGATTGGCATGGTTTTATTTCAGTCAGCAGGTTTGATTTGCATTGTGAGATGATCTTATGGAAAGTACCCCATGCCAATCTCTAGGTATGGTGAAGGGTAGCCTATGTGATGATGTGGGGGGGCTATTTTAATTCCAAAGGCCAAGGGAACTTTATCAGGATGCATAGTATCCTGGATCCATGAAATAACTGGCCTTTAAAAAATAAAGAGATGCCTGCCTCTATGGGAATATAACATAGGGGTGTGCTGACTTATTCCCCCGGTATTTTAAGGAAGAACATTTATTTATTTACGATACATTAATCATTCACAAAGAAAATTGGTGTCCTTAAAAAGGTTGGATTTTTCATCTTCTTTTTTTTTTTTAAATTAGGGAATTAAGATCAATTTCCAAAAGATGATTTTGTATTCCTGTTTTTAGTCAACTTTAGCATAGGTGTATTCACATATGCTTAGCACTGTAAAAAGAATGTATCCCTGAGCCAGGAGAAGCCACTGAGGGGTTAATTCATCTCAAACGTGAATGAAGACCTGATTACCCCAATGACATGCTTGCCCTCCACAGCTCTCTTATCCTGTATAGGCTCACCTTTGTTTAATAACACAGGGATACTTACATCATATCTTGGCTATTGACAAATGTCCTAAAACTGGCCTTGAACCAGGTTCTATGCTCACGAGGCGGGTGCATTAATGTCATCGTCTGACATTGCTTGCTGAGCCAAACATTTTGAATTACTAAACTACGGGTGCATCAAGCTTGTCTTTAATACAACCTCATCTTGACGATGGACCAGAAGGTTTTTCGCCCTCATTGCTAATCTGTCTGCGAGGCCTGGACAAGTGCCCTGCTGTAGTACTCTTTTAGAAGCAAATGGAAATGTGGCACCCCTGGAGGTCACACAGTTAAAAGCTTTTGGACATTAGCATTGGCTCATCCCAAGTCTCAGTAGCAGACAGAAGCGATTCAAACCTGCAGATTTAAAGGAGGAATTATTCAAGGCTTTAAGGTAAACACAGGAGTACCTGTTAGGGCTGTAGCGATACACTAATCTCACAATACGATACACGATATTCAGCTCACGATACGATATATATCACGATATTCAGCCAACGATACGATTTGATATAATTCGATACACTTACATCATTTTCTGAAAGATTTAAAGGGGACCGAGTGATTTTGGTGACATCTTGTGAGTGTTCCATTTACTTGGATTTAATTAATTGAACTGAAAACATCAATTACAGAATATAGGTCTCTGACTGGACAGAGAGTCTACAGCAGGGATCATCAACTACATTTTATAAGCAAACTCCTAAAAAACATGGAAACTCCCTAATGATAACTGGCTCTTTAACTAGAAAAAGATCTCAGACTAGGAGGCAGTTCACTGAGGAGTGATGGTTAAAGTCTGTGATTATGGAAGAATTATTGATTGGTGGAAAATGCTTGCAGAAAGAAAGGCTGTTGTCAGGTAAACATGTCACTGTCAAAGAGGCTGAAGCAAAAAGTTGAAGTGGAAAAGCCAAAATGATTTAATGATGAATGGACTGATAAGCAGGCTATGAACTCGTCATGTATGCCTCATTTGCAATGAAACAATGTTGTTGCAAAATAATACAACCATCATCATCATCACTGAACATAACGATCGCGTCATTCACGTGCATATTAAGTAGCTCCAGATTGTCCGCTCTAGTGGAGGGTTTGGTTTGTTCAGCCAGCAGTGAGGTTTACAAGAATTTGTCAAAATGTCCAGATTCCCGGCAACCTAAGATAAACAGTTAGACTACAAACCGACAGCTTTTGTTTTAGCTTGTTTGTAAAAATTTGCTATTTGCAGAGTAGAGCTGTGTTTGCGTAAAACAGCGCGGTGGACTGAGCAGATTGAAATATCGCTTTCTACATGTTGATGCCGGTCTACACAGGTGAGTGCATTGATAAGTATTGACTTTCTACTCACGAAGGTTTAACTGTAGCCTATTTACAGAAAAGAGACCAGCGTGAGTTCATCTGCCCCAGCGGCCGTTGCTAACTCTGTATCGTTCCCAGTCAGGTGCTGCGTGTTTTAACCTTTAACGCACACACATCTCGGCTCAGCTGTGTGTGTGTTTTAACGCACACACATCTCGGCTCAGCTGTGTATGTGGAGCTCGGTCATCGCTGTAGAGAATCCCGGCATGTGAATAGAGATGTAAATACAGGGGGCTGGGTTTTTGCTCTAAATGCTTGAAATGATAAATAACAGAACAAATTTTTTCCTCTTTACATTTTGTGAATTCATGATTATTCTGCGGGCCAGACTAAAAGCTTTTGGCGGCGGGCCGCCAGTTGACGTTGGCTGCTCTACAGCGACACTAGCAGCTGGCTGACCAAATCGCTCTTCCTGCAACGCGAACGGGGGTAAACAACACGGGGGATTTGAATGGGACTTATGTATCGATACTCGCGGCATAAAAATCAATACTTTCTTGGGGAATAAAATATCGATTTATATCGCAGAATCGATAAAATTGCTCAGCCTTAGTACCTGTATGTGCCCTTTACTCTGCAACAGAGAAGAGGGTACCGTCCCTGATAACTAGGACAGTAAAGATTCTCACAGTTTATCTAAATTAATGTTTTCAAGTGAGCACTAGTGCTGGGTATCGCCAATGATTTCTCAAATCGATTCACGAGGCTCCGATTGGATTCAATTTGCGATTCGATATCAATTAGGCTAGGGAAATTGCAGTTAGAATGCTAATTTAGCTTGGACATAAAAGATTCTCAGACAACTTAGGCTGTAAAATGTACAAGCAAGAAGCAACCTTCATATAGGTTCTATAATGCACCAAGTTAATGAAAAAAGTTAGTTTGAAGTACTTTTTACTAGAGCCCGACTTTTTATAGCCCATATCGATACAAATATTTGGCGATTTAAAAATCTGATATATCGGCCGATATACAGTACAGGCCAAAAGTTTGGACACACCTTCTCATTCAGGGTGTTTCTTTATTTTCATGCCTATTTACATTGTAGATTCTTACTGAAGGCATCAAAACTATGAATGAACACATATGGAATTATGTACCTAACAAAAAAATAACTGAAATAAAACATGTCTTATATTTTAGATTCCTCAAAGTAGCCACCCTTTGCTTTTTTGATAACTCTGCAAACCCTTGGTGTTCTCTCAGTGAGCTTCATGAGGTAGTCACCTGAAATGGTTTTCACTTCACAGGTGTGCTTTGTCAGGGTTAATTAGTGGAAGTTTTTCCCTTATTAATAAAAAAGCAAAGGGTGGCTACTTTGAAGAATCTAAAATATAAGACATGTTTTATATATATATATATATATAAAAAATAATCCAGAAACGCATAACAAAACATGAACAGATTTCCCTAACATTACACACATACACTGTCTGTATCGTTGTTTTTAATTGTCTGTATCTGTCTAGCCTATGCTAATGTGCCGAAACTGTGTTCAATGTTCTAGAAACCTGCTGGAAACCAGGTTTTAAACTGAGTCAGGCCCGTTTATATTATAACTTAATGTTACTTTTAACTTTCCTGTATAAGAAATGAAAAAATAAAATAAATAAATAAATAAATAAATAACATTAAGTTATTTGTAGTTATTTATGAGTCCTCACTAAAATAATATGACAATGCAGTTTTAAAAATAAACTTATATATCCGATATATTGGTCTGGCTCTATTTTTTACTTTAAACGCACGGTGCAAAGGCTAGAGCTGGGCGATTTGTTTCCCTAAAAAAAATCTATCATTTTATTATAAAAAAACTCGATTTACGATTTAAGTTGATTTCACCCCCACCTTCCATTTAAAACAAAATAACTGCGAACTGTAAATATATTTTAAAAATATATATTTATTGTATTTAATTAAAGTGCATCAACATAAACAAAATTGCAAAGGCAAACCCTTTCTCTAAGTGAAAAGTCACTGTGCAGTGTGCAACAAAGATTGTTAAACATCCAAATTATTTATACTGTATTTGGGTTAAAATATGAATCGATTTGACCTACCAACTCGATTTTTAAATCAAATCGATTTTTTTCCCAGCCCTAGTAAAGGCATATATCAAAAGATCGATTTTTGGATTTTATTAATCAATATTGATATAATTATTGTTTATATAAAAGCATCCAACGAGCACCATGTCATGGTACCTTTAACTTCTCAAGGTCAATGCCTAACCCCAACCAATCGGGCTGCTTCGTAGGGCGGGACTTACCTAGAAGTTGCATGGGAACCATAATAACGCTGCGTTGTGCAGTGATGGTACAAGAGATAGGTATTTAAGTTCAGCAGATAAGGACCCCTACATAGTATTTCCTATAGTAACACCAATGGTGCCGTATACTTACATGAAGCTGCTCATCATCTGTTTAGTGTCCTCCGAGCTTCTTGAGTTTGCAAAGCTGATGAAAGAGCAGTAGACTGCGATCCAGGCACACCACTTCAGCTGAAAGACACACAACATGAAGGTTAGCTGCACAAGCTTGTGACAGACCAAAATGTAGATCCATACACCGTATCAGATTACAGACAGTATTAACAAAGATGAACAAGGCTGAGCGGTTGAAGATGGATGAACACTTAGGAGAGAGCTCGACAACAGCATAGTTGAGAAATGGCACTGAATGAATAAGTACATGATGCTCTTTAATTTAAAGTGGTTTCGTTTTGGAAACATGAATGTATCCCGACCAGTATGCAATAGATACACGTGGTGTATCACCCACACACAACTCCCGAACAGGAGAACAGCACTTCAAGGAAAAAGCTATTCCGCAAGCCAAGGGTGGCTGCTATTATTTTGTACACCCCCAGTAAAACATACTGCTTTTGAGTGCATTGTTAGTACAAGTGTTTCCTGCCCTGACAGAAACCCTGAAACCTGGCAGTCATGGTCAGTCTTTGCCTAAGAGCTTCTGAGATATTTTCAGAAGTTAATCATTTTTTGCATTTTCTTTTTTTTTTACTTTGTTGATGGACAGATAATCAAGTAAATAAATGATCCACTATTGGACTGGGAGACCACATGAGTCTGCTGCTGCCCTTTCTTTGGTTAATGTGTCCTTAAAGCTGAAATTCAAAAGTTGCCCTTCATCTAAAAAGGTTAGTTTACCTTTAATCTTCTAAATGGAAGGACTGGGCTGAACCAAGGACTGTCGTTCAGGGGCAACACCCCTTTAACTCACACACACACACACACACACACACACACACACACACACACACACACACACACACACACACACACACACACACACACACACAAAAGAGAGGTGTGAGGGTGTGTGTGCAGGTCACCTTGAGCATCAGTCCACACATGCTGAAGATCATGCCGAGCAGGTTCATGTAGTCCGGCGTGGGATCCTCCAGTGTGGGATTGGACTCTGTGCTGGGAGGCTTGTACCTGCAACACCACAAACACACATTATATTAACTAAAACACAATGTAACACGCATGTATTTAAGATCCACTGGTTCTACGTTACTATTATTACAATATCACATTACATCCACATTCCAAAACCATAGGCATTACTCTCCTGCTATAACAGCTTTCACTTTTCTCAAAATCCACCAGATTTTGGATCTTGGCTGCAGGAATTTACTGCCATTCAGCCCAAAAAAAAAAAAAAGCATTAGTGAGGTCCAACACTGATGTTGGGAGATAAACCAAGGCCTGGCTCTCACAGTTGGCATTCCCATTCATCCCAAAGGAGCTGGAGGAGTTTGATGTCAGGGCTCTAGGCAGGCCAGTGAAGTCAGAGCATTTCATTATGAACCTGACTTTGTGCATGTGCTGGGCATTGCATTGCCGCACTGGCACTGAAACAGGCCTTCACTAAACTGTTTTGGAAGCATACTCGAGTCTAATCTTTGTTTCTGTAGAGGTTCCAGAAAGACAGTCACTGGTTAACTTTCGTGCCCCATGTTTTCACACAAACACAACAACATAATCAGTGGTAACTAACTGAAAAAAGACCGAGGAAATTACTTGTTGCATGAGCAAAGGGCATGGCCAAATAGCAGTGAAACACAGAAGGAAAAACAACCCATAAGCTAAAATATTAACTATTTAGTGACAAAATGTTAAACCACTGACAGCCGACTAGATATTAAGCAGTTATCATTATTTTGTGTGCGTTTAGTGGTGTATTCATCCCACAGTTAAATCAGCTAATCGCTAATCCCTTTAAGGTAAAACTTGGGTTAACGGTGAGCTCGTTAGCTAGCTAGCTAGCCGTTAGCTACCGTTAAACAAGCTAATACGGTTAGCTAATTCCATCAAGAACAACTTGATTTTCTGTATGAAAGACTCACCTCAAAATCTTATTTTGTCTCCTCGGGTCTGCCATATTGTTGGTAGCCATAATGTGTCACAATGCCCTCCTGGGGGGGTTTAATATTAATAACACTAAACTCCGGTGATCGAAAGACAGCTGATCGGCCTTTTCACGAACGGAGAAGAAGGTGTAGTAATATCCGGTGAATTGCAAAATAAAAGCGTAACATAATCCGTAGGCAAAATATGAAACGGGATGAGGGCTTTTGAACTTTTATTTTGACAGGAGTATTTGATCCCAGTGTGCATTGCGCGTACTAGAAAACATGAGTGGTGGTGGGTAAAATGAATGGTGGAAGCGTTTGATGGTTACAAAGCAAACTGGGAAAAACGTATTAATAACGCATTATTATTATAATATTAGCTGCACCAGGAATATCAACATGGCTCTCCCATGAAAATTGAACTCTGGTGAAACGGTGCAAGTAAGTTAAATAAGTAAGTAGCGCGGAAAAACTACTGTGAGTTGGAAATGCTCAACGTTAGCTGACGTTAAAAAGCTGTCTGCTTCTGTCTAAATAACGTTCAAGCTAGTAGAACTTTCGTATTATGGTAACTTCCATTAGTTTCCTCTAGGAAAGCTAATAAAGTGCATTCACTTACATGTGACAAGAAATAATGCTAACCTTGCTTATAGCTTGTGTAGCCAGTATTTAAAGCTTTGTTGAAAAAGGAGAGTATAAAACTAGCTACACCACTGTCATGAAGGGGTTTAAGTTGTTAGTGTGGCTCACGTGTCTGTGTGATGTGTTTCTCCCCCAGGTTTTGTCATCATGGCGTTCCCTGAACCCAGACCTCAGGCCCCTCAGCTCCCTCAACATCTGCTCAGGACCATAGACTGTCAGCAAGGAGCTGTCAGAGCTGTTCGCTTCAACGGTAAGAGGAGAGAGACAGCACATGTATCATCCTGATGTTGAGAGACTGTTGATGAGATATCGGCATAAGCAGCTTGCGAACAATCCGGTTTAAATCTGAATCAGATCTATTACCAAAGTAAGTTTATACTTGCAAGGAATTTGATTTGGTGTATTTGGTGCATACAATAATAATATTAAAAGGGAATAAACAATAAAGCAAAGTGCTGCTACAGAACATAGACAGAATATATATATATATATATATATATATATATAGATAGATAGATAGATAGATAGATAGATAGATAGATAGATAGATAGATAGATAGAGAGAGAGAGAGAGAGAGAGAGATTAATCGATTAGCTGTTTGTCAGAAATGGTAAAAAATGTCAGTTTCATATATATATGTATATGTTGCAAAAGAAAACTAAAATTTAAAACCACAAAATTAAAACACAATCAGAATTTACCAAAGACCCAAAAAATAATAATAAAAAAGGATAAGTTTGAGAAGGAGCAGGCAGAAGCATACAGCTTATTAGGTCCTGCCCCTACTTCACATACAATCTTTTAGGTCTTACAATAACTTACACAATACTTTTACAGTACGATTCCATTCCTATGTTTCGGTCTATTCTTTTCTGTATTTGTCAAGTATGGATTTATTTAATGTATTTTTGAACTGAATGATATTATGGCTATGTTTGATGTCATTGTTCAGTCCATTCCATAAGGTCGTCCCACAAACTGAAACACACATGCTTTTAATCGCAGTTCGCACAAGAAGTTGTTTGAACATACGTTGTCCTCTTAGGTGATATCCCCCATCTCTGTCATTAAACATTGCGCGTATGTTACATGGTAAATCATTTTCTTTAACTTTAAACATAAATTGTGCAGTTTTGAATGTAACAATGTCCATCAATTTCGGAAAAAGGGAATTCATATATGACAATATAATACAATACAGTGTTTCCTTTAGGATTTTTTTTAGCAGTGGGGGCAGGTCCGAACCCCCATATTTATTCACTGCTATTCACACGCACAATGAGGCATATTTTCAGTTGTGATTGAACTGTATTTTTTGAGTTACTATATAGGCCAACTTTGATAAATAAACCCACTATTAATTACATTCTCTTAATGCAGTGTAACTACTTCAGCATGTAGCCTAAATAATGCACCTAAAATACAAACATTCTCCGACACGCACCCTATCAATACAGCCCTATTTCTGATAAGGTGGGGGGCCACCACGGTCAAATCAACATAGAGGAAACACTGCAATATAATAGTTCACAGATTATTAAATATGTGCAATAGTCAGGGATAATAGTCCAGGATGTGTGTTAATGTAACGTCTAGTGAGTGACTGTGGGTGGGGGAGGGTTAAGAGTCTGTCAGTTGGGGGTCCCGGGTCTGCATGATCTAGTCTTACTGTAGTCCAGTTCACTTAACTGCACAAGGCAAATACAGCTTGCCCGTTACTGTTTTATTGCATGCTTTTTTTTGTCCAACAGGATTAATCCGTGAAATGTCATTATCTTATACCTGCCTCTGTCTCGTGTCTCCCTGCTTGGTCAGCTGATGGGAACTACCTGCTGTCCTGTGGCAGTGACAAATCTCTAAAGCTGTGGAGCGTGAGCCGAGGGACCCCGCTGAAGACCTACAGCGGCCATGGATACGAGGTTCTGGATGCTGATGGGTAAGAGAATTGTCCCAGCCTCCTTCCACAGTGTGTCAGGACGTGTGTAAGTCGGTAATATAGCATCAAAATGCGTGAAACATGAGTGTAAGTGGCAAACACATTACATTGATTAGTTGTCAACGATTAATTAAATTGCCAAATATTTTGATGATCGATCAATTGGTTTTTGTCATTTTGTTTATGAAAAAAAGTGAACAAAAATATCTGGCTCCAGCTTCTTAAATGTGAATATGTTCTAGTTTTCTTCACTCCTCTGTGACAATAAACTGAATATCTTTGAGTTGGGGACAAAACAAGACATGTGATATGAGGACATCATTTTGGGCTTTGGGAAACACTGATCCACATTTTTCACCATTTTCTGACATTTTACAGACCAAACCACTAATCGATTAATCGAGAAAATAATCGGCAGTGAAAATAATCGTTAGTTGCAGCTCTAAAAACGTGTGCTGTAGAGATCTTTTGACAGTGTTTGTTTCTCATTGGCTCTTTCAACAGTTCCTATGACAACAGTCACTTGTGCTCCTGCAGCTCTGATAAGACCGTGATACTGTGGGACGTCGCCACAGGCCAGGTCACACGCAAACTCCGAGGCCACGCCGGGGTCAGTTCTGCCGTTTATAACTCTTTGCAACCCGAGTCATTTATGTTTATGTTTCACCTGTATAGTTCCACTTTGCTTGTTCTTTTTGTGTCTCTGTACTTATGATTTATTTGTTCTTGTTAATGTCCTCACTCAAATGTTGTGCTCACAGAAAGTCAACTGTGTCCAGTTCAACGAGGAGGCAACTGTCATCTTGTCTGGTGAGTCTGTGAAATGCTTACAACGCACAATACATAATTCAGTAACAATTCTGTCCTTTCTTGAATAGTGCAATGTGTTGTATTATGTGAAATATCTTGCCACTTGAACATCGAATTGTCTTTGTAAGTTTCTTGGTCCGTATTTTCGTTAAAATATAACCGACATATCAACACTAAAACTGATCATTAACTGATTGTAATTGTGTTTTAGTGTTAACTCATTGTGTGTGTGTGTGTGTGTCTGTGTGTCTGTGTGTCTGTGTGCGTGTGCGTGTGCGTGTGTCCAGGGTCTCTAGATGGGACGGTTCGGTGCTGGGACACCAGGTCCAGAAGATTTGAGCCCATCCAGGTTCTAGACGAGGCTCGGGACAGCGTCAGCAGCCTGAAGGTGGCACAACACGAGTTGCTTACCGGGTCAGCACAGGAAACATAGTTTTTCTCATGAAAGCCATTATAAGTCCTCTGCATGTTGAAGTTGATCTTAAAGGAACACGCCGACTTATTGGGAATTTAGCTTATTCACCCTAACCCCCAGATTTAGACAAGTCCATACATACCCTTCTCATCTCCGTGCGTGCTGTAATGCTGTCTGACGGTTCCAGCAGCATCAGGCCAGCACAGAACATGCAGGTGAATGGTTCCAGTAATCCTACTGCTCCGAATAAGTGACAAAATAACGCCAACATGTTCCTATTTACATGTTGTGATTTATAGAGTCACAGCGTGTACAAAAAACAACGTAACATGAGACACAGCCATCTTCTAACTGTAAACAAACCGGGAACTATATTCTCAGGCGGAAGAATATAGTACTTGGGCGGAGTGATATGCTCGCAACAAGCCTGTCTGAGAATATAGTTCCCAGTTTGTTTACTGTTAGAAGATGGCTGTGTCTCATGTTACGTTGTTTTTTGTACACGCTGTGACTCTATAAATCACAACATGTAAATAGGAACATGTTGGCCTTATTTTGTCACATTTGTCACAATTGGGAGCAGTAGGCTAGTTGGAACCAGTTACCTGCAGGATCTGTGCTAGGCTAAGCTAATGCTGGAACCGTCAGGCAGCGTTACAGCATGCACGGAGATGAGAAGGGTATGTATCGACTTGTCTTACTCTGGGGGTTATGGTGAATAAGCTAAATTCCCAATAAGTTGGCGTGTTCCTTTAAAGTGCTCATATTATGCTTTTTGGCATTTTCCCCTTTCCTTTATTGTGTTATATATTTTTGTGTGCATGTAATAGCCTTCCAAAGTGAAAAAGCCCAAAGACCACCCCAAAGGGACTTACCATCTCCAACAGAAAACACTGTTCACAAACTGCTCCAAACAGCTCTATTGTAGTCCAGCCTTTACTTCTGTGACGAACGCGAGTCATTTTGTAACACACGTTATAATGCTCGCCTAGCTGCTAGCATGGCACGCCCTCATACTCCCAACAAAGATTGAACAGAAGTGAGATGTCTCACTCTGTAGCTAAAACAGAGAGCTCAACACACAGGGTGAAAAGAGGAGCTGCAGCAATGTGCAGTACAACAAAAATGTGGTGTTTTCTGAAAATTAAACCATGTCAACCTATTCTGATATAACCTGTAAATACAATTTATGAAACTGAAAATGAGCATAATATGAGCACTTTAAGATTGTATTGGACATAATGATAATGTATCCGACGTTGTACCATTCCTTTACTTGCTTCTCCACCTGTTAGATTAAACTTTTAGATGTCACTATGGCACTATTTGAAAACAACGATCCTTGTGTTTAGGTCGGTGGATGGCAGAGTGAGGCGCTACGACCTGAGAATGGGACAGCTGCACGTTGACTTCATCAGCAGTTAGTAATCTTTTTCATGATATATTTTCAGCATTCGTTAAGAGTCAAATGAACGATTACCGTTTTTAGTGTGTGAAAATGCATATCCCCCTTAACTAGAGCTGTAACAATTCCAAATTTTACTGTACAATTAATTGTCCCAAAAATAATTGCGATTAAAGGGCTGATAGAATGATTATATA
The DNA here is from genome assembly GCF_004354835.1 of Perca flavescens. Classification (NCBI taxonomy): domain Eukaryota; kingdom Metazoa; phylum Chordata; class Actinopteri; order Perciformes; family Percidae; genus Perca; species Perca flavescens. The sequence goes on along the minus strand of NC_041332.1, from coordinate 8,417,856 downwards.
GAGTATTTCACACTGTTCCTTATGGTCTCCTAATGGGATATGTAACATTGGTTGGGCTGAAAATGGCCTGGTTGATATTTTATTGGCCCTTATGCATCCCTGTGTTTTGGCCCTATTTTTAACAAGAGCTTTTCTTCCAAATATGGTATGCTCGTGAATATTTAGATGAGCTGCGCGCTGATTGGTTGAGCAAATTGCCATACGCACACATTAGAGATGCGCGCTGATTGGTTGAGCGAATCCCCAATACACACACATTAGAGAAGCGACAGAATCTCATAGGCTAGCTAGCTCCATCCAGGCACAGGCTCTATCACATCCAGCCGCAGGCTCTATCAATTAGACTCGCGGACAAGAGGCGTGTATTTCACCGATCGTTTGTTTAAATAACTCAACACATTATAATTACACACATTATAAGATTAACTGGAACCTGTGGTAAGAGATTGCTGGCGTAACTAGCTCGCTGACCGCGCTCTCACTCACACACACCTGGCATTAGGAAGAGGGGAACTGCAGGCCCTGGAGCTCTGTCAGAGCTCAAAGTCACCCAAAGCGGTGACTTTGCGCGGGTATGAAGTGCCGTGGGTTGCCAGCCGTAACTGAGCTCAATCGAGCTCAGAGCAGGCCGGGGTGTGTGAAGGAAGGGCGGCGAGGCAGCAACACAGACAGCACTGGCCGCTGAAGTCCGACACACAGTCGGACAAAATTTGCAATTAGACATACATTTTTGTAAAACGGCCCATATTTCAGCTTTACATAGTTGATTTCTCGCATGAAAAAGTTTCAGAAGTGAATTTTGTAATGGAATAGCAGAGATATGCGTGACTTAGCTAGATTCAGAAGACTACCTGATCTCAGGTCAGTTGTGTAGCCTATGTAAATGTTGGGGCGTGACTGTTCTCTTAAGGTTCTGGATTTTGAGATGCTTGCGTAAGCAACTAGCTTTGTTGAGATTTGCCCGTTTTCAGCGGCAGTTTCAAAATATGAGATTTTCATAGTAAAGGGGTGTCAGTGGGACTTTGAGCTTCTATGTATGTGCTATTTACCCACCAAACTGTCGTTATTCAACTATGACAGGGTAAAATCGGTTTTGCATTCTATCACCCCTTTAACAATCTAATTGTCTCTTTCAGTCAAAATTTAAAAAAATATATTTATTTATGTATTACTTTTTGCAAACAAATTAAAGTTTTGATTGAGTCCCAGATTACATCTTTTGGTTATATGTCATGTGACACAGGTACACCGTCTATGAAGTAAACTGCGCCTCTTAATTATTATAAAACATAGAATTGATAATTACTATCAACAGTCATACCCCTTAGGATCTAGCTAATGTTAGCAATTAATTGCAGTTAGACAAGGAAACGGCGATTATGTAAAAAAAATAAAAATAAAAATGCGATTAGACAATTCTGTAATAATTGTTCCAGGCCTCCCTGTAACTTGTAACTATGTTTGTGTGTCCCAGGTCCCATCACATGTGTGTGTTTCAGTCAGGACGGTCAGTGCACTCTGAGCTCCAGTCTGGATTCAACAGTCCGACTACTGGACAAGAGCACCGGGGAAATGCTGGGAGAGTGAGTGCTGTTCAGTGTCATTCACATACCAGTCAACTAATCCAAAAAGCAGTTTTTGTTTAAAAATAATGTGGCCAGGTTAACTCAGTTGGTAGAGCAGGCACATATAAATAGAGGTTTACTCCTCGACGCAGCGGCCGCGGGTTTGACTCCGACCTGTTGCCCTTTGCTGCATGCCTTCCCCCCCTCTCTCCCCTTTAATGTCTTCATCTGTCCTATGGAAATAAAGGCCTAAAAAAATGCCTGAAAAAAAAATCGGTCTGAAATTCAGCAGATTCAGCAACTGCACGGCCTATTTCTCGCTTAAAATGTTGTCAGAAACACGTTTCGGTGAACTATTTTAGTATAATATGAGATCGTATTCTGAACGAGCCGCCATGACAGTCTGTTTTGAAATTAGGGACCAGCCAGACCCATGTGACGCAATCGCCCAATCAGCTGCCATGGGTTGCGTTTGTCACGCCCATCCCGCTCGTCATTTCCAGTAAGTGTTTTAACATTAGGTGTCTAAAGTGGGCACTACGGCAGTAAGAGGTTAGTGCACATTAACAGTGTACTGACGAACCGTGCGGTACACACACGCTCCGAACCGAGACTAGCAAACCGAGCGGTTCGGGTGTTTTTTCATGAACCGTACCACCCCTAATAACAACAAAACTGTCAGCGCATCAACATGATACAGCCTTCCGTGCTCCCCCCCCCTCCAAGAAGTTGCAAATATTATTTTCACTCGAGTTTCTGCGCAGGAAAGTCACTGGACGCCACAATCTTGTGAACATAGCCATACTGAGAAATCCAGAGATAGTTGTGAAGAGCTGATAGTCTTAATTAGCTTTGGAGCAACTCATTTGGCAATGGCTTGAATGTAACGGATGTTGATTTATATCAAAAAAGTTACTAACTAAAGCTTTAAGGCAAGTCCTCTTTTTTTTTTTTTTTTTTTTTTTTTTTTTTTTTACAAATGAAAAAAAACATGACAATTAAATTGTAAAAATAGGTAATTCAGAAATCCAAGTGAAAATTACATTCACACTAAATTCACAAAACACTACTTGCAGTTTTACTGTTAATGCCTGAATGGACTTAGCAGCTCGCTTGTGATTTCTCTCTGTATCGCACCTTACTTTAAATCAGTGAAAGCATTTTTGAACCCCAACAGGACATGACTCCGTGTACATTGTGGTGAACAGTATCTTCTTGCAGCAAGAAACACAACACATTTTGGCGGCATGAGGACAAAAATGGGATATGGCCTTTTGCTGGTTCCTAGGACCAGGATATGATGTTTACATGCACACAACATAACCGGGATACTTCAAAAACCAGAATATAACCAGAATAGTCGTACGCATGTAAACACACTTGGCGTTCAAACGGCAGTTTGTGCGATATTTATCTCTCTAAACCAGCTCAGCCCACCATTTAGCAAAACCTTATGACAATGACTGCAACACCACCAATAAAAACGTCAACAAGAGTTGAGTCCAATTGGCACAGCCTCAACAAAAAAGACAAAATTAACATTACAAGATTCAAAAAGGTTGTTTTTATTTGTTGATTGTAAAGGCGCGTCTGTACTTTTGTCCACCCCTTGTAATGTTTGAATGTGAAGCGCTGCAGTTTGCTGAACAAGTGTATATTCATTCAGATTCCATTATGATGTTCATATTGTTTTTTGTGTTTGTTTTTATTCCCCTCAGGTATTCTGGACACAAGATGAAGGGCTATAAACTGGACTGCTGCCTGTCAAGTAAAGACACCCACGTTCTGAGCTGCTCAGAAGACGGACACGTCTACTTCTGGGACCTGGTGGAAGTAAGTGTCTGGTTACATTTATGTCCATAGTGCGTTTAAGATGATGGGTTACCGTCCTGGATATGTATGGATATGCACATATATTATCACAACCTTTAAGCATTATATCCTGTTGATTGTGTCCATTTATATACAGTATTGTATGCTCTGATGCAGCTTGAATCTCTCTGAGGCTCTGAGTTTTTTTTTTGTACTTGTATGATGGTATGGAGTCTTGTAAGCGATATTAATAAAGTTGACTTTTTTCTATTTTTTTTTATACATGTTATGTGATTCAACACAAAAAGTAATGTAAAGTATGAAGTTATTGTCCCTGGATGATTTATTTGTTTTGTGAGGACTCCTGTGGTTATTTTTATATTGTTCCTCTCTCTATTAATGGATAAGTTACCAGCATGTTTTGGCAATTTGCCTGAATATGAATGCTCTACATAATTTGTTGTGTGGATTCATTATATGCCATAAGCATTTTTACAGAACTTAAGTGGACAGAGACGCAGACAAAAGAAATAAACTTCCACCAATACTAACCAGCACATGAACGCAGCATGATTATGTCTTAAAATCAATAATTCCCCCTAAAATCAGACCTTTATCCACCAAAGTGGAGACAAATATGGTCCAGCCTTATGTTGTAACAAATAGAAGTGTACTTAAAAGCATTTGTTTTTTTTCCTCACCTCCAGGGATCTTTGTCTTTGAAACTGCCAGTGGGGAAAGCTGTCGTCCAGTCGTTGTCCTTCCACCCCACAGAGACCTGCCTCCTCACAGCCATGGAGGGGCGCGTCCAGGTGTGGGGGGCAGAGCCCGAGGACACGGAGGAGGATGCAGCGGCCACATAGAGAATGGTGAAAGTAGTCCAAAGCCACATTTGCATGCTGAGAAGAATTTTTTTTTTTTCTTCTCTTTTTCCAATAACATACAGTCTGTAAACCTCATCATTTTAAAACCTGATACAACTTATGGTGGCATGAGAGCATCTTACTTCCACATTTAGTTTCTTGTGTCTGTAAAGACAGGGTTAGGTTGGAAAAAAGGAATTAGAATAATCACAAAACATGAAACTGAATCACAAAGCATCCAAGGCTCATGTGGGCGGCTTAACTTGAATAAGATTCAAACTCTGGGTAACAAAAATAAATCCACTTTGGTCAGAAGTGAGCTACAAAAGCACCATATACACCGTTGATGTCAGGTGCAGCTAACTTCTTAGCCAGATTATCTGTCTTTATGGCTGTTAGCTTTCCAAAAATTTAGTTCTCTGGAGAAGGGAAGCAAATGCTAAACACATACCAGCTGACACAAATAGTGCAAAGTTCACAGATATAGAGTTCATGATCTCAATGTAAATCTAATTTTAGTTTATGAATGAATCATAAGAGTTAACTAAATGATCTAGGACTTGGATTTTTGTTTGTGTGAAAACATGTATTTTTGTACAAAACCTTGAATAAACATTTTCTTGTATAAATTACACCACATCATGTCATTTCTCACTTAGAAAGAAAGAAAGAAAGAAAGAAAGAGAAAGAAAGAAAGAAAGAAACACTTTAATAATCCCTCAATGGGGCAAATGTAAACTCTGTACTGATGGGACTCACACCAACACTGTTTAGTTCTGTACAAGTTTATTTTTTTTAGGAACTTTACACAGTGAACACCGAGATAACCACATTACAAAATAAGTTAATCAGCATGACAAAAGAATGGCAACAAATAAATAAATAACTTATCTTACATAAATACATTTATTTTTTAAACTGTATCTGGACTGTTGACGAATAAGTCTGACCTGTACAGAACTTGTCGGACCACAAGGTGTATCTACGCAGCTTCGTACGTTAATCCATTCTACCATTAACCCCAAAAATTGCACTGAAGATTTTAAATAAATACATTTCAGCTTATTTCCAAAAAAAGTCAAGTAGCTTGAAGTAAAAGCCTGTCTCTGTTCAGTTTGAGCTTTTAGACTGCTTTGTCAGAAAACCAAGATTGGGGAAAGGGCAGAATCGGTTGATATAAGCAATTATTTCATTTAAGAAAAAGTATTAACATTTAAAGAGCTCATTTCTAATTCCCTATATGTATTTATTTGCTAACGTTAGATGAAAACGCCCTTTCCCAGAATGCAAACTGTTCATGAACTAAGAAAAGCAGCTGTAATTCTGTTATGGGAGTAGTTTTTTAAAAGTTTGCAAATGCCAAAAGTAATACCATTCGAAATCCTATTAAGGCCCGTTAGATCACCAGTTAAAGTCAAAACATGGATTTATGAGGTTTGTAGAGGAAAATAGCTTAATTTTGTATTTCTTTGTATTAACTTAATAAGTTTTAGCTTCCTCAACAGTATGTTAGGAATAAAACAGACATGCCAGCAAACTCATCAGAATCACCTTGTCCTCACAAACCATTATACACCCCTCCCATCTCACCCCCCCCTTGCAACCGTCTACGCTCAGCTGTCTAGCCAACACAGCTGCACCCTGCGGCCAACAGCTTCTCCACCTTGTGCCAGCGGTGCGAGTTATCCAGGAAGGCCATGTCCTCGTGGTGGGTGGGCCTGCAGCAGGGCGCGTTGTGCCACAGCTCCCCGGTGGCCGGCTGAGGGAGCACCCCGCTTACCAGCAGGTTGGTGAGGGTGAGGTCGTGGTTGGATCGAGCGTGCGGACACGTCCCGCTGCAGTACTTGAAGAGGACGGTCTCGTCCGAGTCGTAGCCCAGCCCGAGGTTTCGAACCTGCAGCAGGATGGAGCGCAGGCCGCACTGGGAGTCCAGGGTAGAGCGACGTGACCGGACTGGGATCGGGATGATGGGATCGGGGGATGGCCCGGCTCCAGGAGCTTCCGTTTGGCCGTCTTCTGCGGCTGGATCTCCGTTTCTCTTGTCTTCATTTGGTGACGTGTGTGGAGATGCCGTTTCTTGTTTCTGATCTGGAAAAGGCAGAAAGAGATTAATATACATCTGATGCACAACATTTACCGGTAGGAACTTATTGACAGCGAAAAGCAACTAACTTCAAGCTTTACCCCAATCCAAACTGAATCACCAGTTGTTTTATACTCTTAATTAAGATTTAATATATTCTAAGAGGCAGAAAACAAAGTTTAAAGTGGTATACATCCAAGCCCAGACACGATATTCAACACATTGCCTTTAAAGCAAGAAAAATATCGATTTTAGCCAAAAGGTCATAGGTCACAAGCTTCCCTTCAGCCAACACTTACCATTCAGTGATCTCAGCCAGTGGCCCTCTCCCCTCTGGACGCAAAACAGAATAACAAGGAGCTTCAACAGGGACCTCATCGCTGGAGTCTGCTCTTCGTCTGTGCTGTCGCTCAAAATGAACCAGACCTGTGTGTTTGTATGTCTGTGAATGTCTGCGGGTGCGAGTGATGCTTAAGATGCAGACGAGTCACAACCTCCAATATATAGCCCTCGGAGATGAAGGGGGGCTGAAGGGATGAGATGAGGAGGTGTATGGAGGGGAGACAGACACTAACCCGTTACTTGCCAACAGACTATCCCGCTCACCTGAGCCTGACAGGGAGCGTAGGAGGGCAGGCGGGCGCTTGACCCAGAATTTGTCCTGTTGAGATTATCTAATTGGTGTAAATCACTGGCTTATGGTTGAGTTTCCCCCAGATGTTTTTCCAGAGGATGTTGGCCCCTGGCAATATGGATTTGCCGGAGGTTTGGAGGCTTCTTAAAAGCTGCTAAGGAGTGGACAATGATGTCACATTGATGATGCTGAGAATTATTTGTGACAAATGAATCAGTAGATAGGTAGCTAGACAGACACCGAGGTGGAAAGGCCGGCACGCAGTCATACACAAAACTTTATCAATACACAAACACAGAAATGATCCATGTAGGAAATGTAAAGGAAAAAAGTGCGGCGAAAGGTTGAAAAGGGCAGGATGAGTCATTGTGGAATGTCTAAAAACAGGCCCACGTTGTATTCTGCTTTTGTTGCTCTTCTTATCCTAAATGTTAACGTCTGAGGATCGATAAAAGCAAACCAACAAAATAAAAAAATTTAAAAAGTTAAACGCCAAAGAAGAAAGGGAAGTCGGGTTATAATTAGAACACAACAGGGCCTGTTTCAGCAGACATTCCACAATGGGTGACTCGTCTTGAGCTGGTCCATAAATCGAGGGATTTCATCAGCAATGTGTGGCTGACATGTAGAATATGTAGACTATGCATTATGTAACGGTTATAGGGCCCAAGCAGGCAGTAAATGGAATTTGGAGTTTGCAAAAATGTGCATATTTGGACTCCGTCTCTGCCATCTAAGCGCAGGTCAAACACCACAGTGCACCTTATTTAGCAACTGATGTAACTGAAATATGAACTAAACCCCAATAAATTCTGTCTCTGTCCTGCCCTACTCTATAAGAGCGCAACACTGTGGTTCCGGAAGTAAAAACCCCATTCATTTTCTCCATAAGGATTTTAATTACTAGCCATAAAGTCTAAAGTAGACTTACCACAAGCTACAAAATTGTGAAACAAAGTTTAATATCCCTGTAGAAGGCCATATGAAATCAACCTTGGTTAAAGAAAAAACATGTTTTAGTCCCAGTGTCACGGAGAAGTACTACACTACCCACAATCCTAAGCGTAACAGCAACGTATCTGATTGGTGGAGCTTGATGATACCATGGAAATGTTTACTGAACCCGTGAACGGCTAGCGAGCTGCGACCATTGAGGTCTATGATCGTATATGTGCACCTTCCTAGGCTGTACCTTTGCCCTTTTTTTGTTGTTTTGAAAATGTTATTTTGTGCCAAATCAAATGTTTTATGGTCACTATTAATCTCGTAGCTCGTTGGCTTGGTTCCAGGCTTAAAACTCTTCAAATAAGCATTTATTGAAACGTCTATGGAGATACTGAAAGGGGGAAAATCCCTTCCAGAACCGGAGCCGTTCAAAAAAAGTGGGCTGTCACTGTATTGGGGTTTCATCTATGTTCACAGGGAATCAAATCAATGGTCTTGGTTTCAGCTTGACCACATACAGTATATACAGTGGGTTTGAAATGGTCTTACTGTATAAAACCAAGGGTAGTAATCCCTGTAGTAAAATCAGGGCAGCAGCTTTTGGTCACCAATTGGTGTAACAACAGAACAGAGAATTTTCAGCCATGCTAGCAGCTCAGTCTGGCTGTATTAAGGTAAAGCAGTGCTTTGAGCAATGATGCTTGCATGATGACCTAAGGCAGATATGTTGTTAACCATCTCAGTTTAGTTTGTTAGTATGCAAACACGTAACACAAAGTACAGCCAAGGCTGATGGGAATATCATAGGCCTTTTGAACAAATCAAGTTTGGACCAGATCTTTGCACTAGACTAGAGGAACAGTCAGGGTGTCACCAACGTCATTCTGAGGTGAACATAAATGTCTGTACACAACTTTAATGGCAATCCATCAAATAGTCATTGAGACATTTTACCCCAAACCACAAATATGAATCTCATGGTGGCGCTACAGGAAAATTTGGGAAATGACCAGTAGGATCCATCCTCTGGTCACGATGGATTTTTCAAAGCAATCCATTAAATAGTTGTTGAGATCTTTCGGTGTGGAGTAGAGTAAGTCAAACATTATGTATATTATTTACTACAGTTGCTGGAAATTAATACAGTAATCACAATAAAGAATATTACCTCTACTGCATTTTATTCATGCCTCCTGGCTTTACTTAGTTATATTTGGACATGAGGAGTGTGTCCAATGGGATTTTAGGTTGATTTATTATATTTAAACAGCCCCATTTCACATGTATTATAGCTCTGTTGAAATAAATTACAAAGGAATCATCCCTAAATCTTGAATTAATAATGGGCCATGAAATTTACTGCCAGGAATGTCAATAATTCTTTCCAGGATAAAGGATTTTGAGACTGCACTAAATTAGACAGTGAGCATGAAAATAGACAATGTATTTGTAATATGTTTGAGCCCCTCTCAGTTATGACCTAGTTCACTCAATATGTCTGACTCAAACGTATTATTATTAATAAAACATTTATGTTCTTTTCATCATTTATTTCAGTATGCTACTTTTCCTTTTATTTATCAACTTTGCAAACTAGAATTGAATTTATTTTATTTTTTAAGACTCACAAAAGAAAGTGATTAAAAGTGGATTGGCTTTAACAAGCTAAGGAATGTGGAAAACTGGATGACTGGACCTCTACACTATAGTCTGGGGTTCCAGTAAATACGGTAAAGGTGACGCGCCATTAAGAAAGACACAGAACCACACCCAGATGCTCCAGTAGGACCTTTTCAATAGCTTTGCTCGGACGGTATACTACAAATGTAACCCTCCATGTTTCTGCAAAAACAGAAAATCTTTGTCAACCTGCACAAGTTGAAACTAGAGACCATCTTGGCAGGGGCGATTCCAGGATTTCTTTAGTGGGGTGACACAGGGGGGACTAATAATCGGTCAGGGGGGGTCTTCATCAGATTATAGCACAGAAAATCTGCTTAGAAATATAGGAAATATTGGCTAGGATAGAACAACACAATGTAATTCTGCTAAATGAAATATCACATTCATTATTAAGATTAACACTTGCGGGGGAGATCATATTTCAGGGGGGGCCAGTGCCACCACGTGCCCCCATTCTAGCCCCACCCCCTGGATTGGATCACACCAGCTATGATGCCACATTGGGCCATGGGTGTAAAGTCAGGGGACCAATAACCCCTTCCTTACTTTCTAACCCCCTACTGCTGGTGCCCTTGCTTCAGACCCCACCCAACTTTGAACTCCGCCTTCATTTCGATCTCAACTACACACCTGTAAAGCTGCATCGTGCACGGTTGTGACGCTATCATGGTGACACGGTCTGTCCACAGACATATTAACACCTGGAAAAGCACTCAAAAACGCCACTGTGGTAGATCCCACTACAGTAGGTGTCTGCAGGACCACATTTAGCCGTGATGACACACGCACAGACAGACACACACACACACACACACACACACACACACACACACACACACACACACACATAGACTCCCAAAGGGAAAACAATACCTGTGCCATTGCTGGTAATAAAAACTCTGCTTAACTCAGCTGTCACCAAGCAAGCGCAATCATTCTCCGAAATCATCCATTTCCCGGTAATTTGTATGGAGAGCACGAAAGGGCAGAGGGCCTGACACATTCCTTCCACCTCTCAAAGAGACAGGAGGATGAAGGCCAAGTGAGAGATGAAAAGACAGAAAGAAAGCGGAGGAGGTGGTGGGAGAAATACAGTGGAGATAGAGCAATCCCATTGGATCACGGCCTGAAGAACCAGTCTGGAATGCACAGTTGTCAGAAGACAGGAATGGAAAGAACCCGGCATCAATTTCTATTAACATTTTTATACAGTGGTAAACCAGGCCAGATCTGAAACCTGCCTACTGCTGTTCCAAAACTAGCTACCCATCATTTGAAAAAGTGTCACTTATTCATTTCTTTTTTTTAAGAATCTTTTTTGGGCATTTTGGCCTTTAATGTTGCATGTTAATGGACAGTTGCAGACAGGAAAGTGGGGAGAGAGAGGGGGAAGACATGCAGCAAAGGGCCAGAGGTCGGTTTTGAAACCCTGGGGCGCTGCGGGAAGGACAAAGCCTTGGTACATGGGGCGCCCGCTCTACCAGCTGAGCTACCAGGGCGCCCCAAAGTGTCACTTGTTCTTTATGCCAGAATTGATATCACACATTTAGAACAAAGTAGGGCACCTTTGCAGTGGGGTCCAATGTATTTTAGTGGGTATACTCTATTGTAAATGTATGGACCTATATGTGGTATATATGTATATATGGGCATACCATAATGGGGGGTCTGGGTATCATCCCTCAGGAAAATGTTATGCAAAGGAAAAAAACAGAGATGACAATTCTGAATATATCAAAATTATAATGGAAAGTATGTTGTTATGTGCCATTGCGCATTTTTAAGTGGGTATAAAAAATCCTGCCGCTTTCTTAGTGGGTATACCTGCATATGTATAATATATGGATATTAAGCAAGTTTGGCACTCCATTGTATGAGCAGTCATCCGGTGGCCACTGCAACTCTACAGGGGCAGCTAAGGGTTGTGTGCCTTGTTTGATGGCACTACAGCAGTCACAGTTAAGGGAGGGTAGGACATTCCTTGTATTTTTTCAATCCACTTTCTCAGCTTTCCTTACAGTAACTTTGCAGCTTTTCTAACCTCTGGGCTGCTTTTCAGCTCCTTACATAAATGTCACTATCATCTGGTTTCTAGTCCACTTTTAAATCTTTTTCGAGGCATCGTAGATCTGTAAGGGGAGATTTACTCCTCCCAGCACTCTGTCTCTCCTGGCACATTCCTGTACGTTCAGCTCATTTATTTTGTTATCTCATGAAGCAGGCATCTTTTTTTATGATGTACTGCTTCCTGTGTGTCTATCCCATCTATCAGAAACATTCAAATAAATCCTCTACTTGACAATTAAAACAAAACTAATTATGATGGTTCCATGCTCTACTGGGTTTCAGGAGAGCATGGAATCATACTATACTATACTATTTTTATCAATTCCGAGGGAATTTTATCAACCAGAATTGACTTTTAGTCCCCTAAAAGACTTGGGCCCACTGGGCCAAATCACATAGCACTCATTTAGAAAATGTATGTAACCTGTAAGAATTTGTCTTCATGTTGAAGCACTTAAAGATGAGGTTTAATAGAACCCAGCACAGACAGTCTGTGTGTCTGTTCACAGGCAGCCAGACTGCTGGGGCTCAGGCATGACTCAATGGGCTAAATGTAGTCTGCGTTATTGCCAAAACTGATATGGAGAGGTAAAAATAGAACAGTAAAATTTATACAAGGAGAGGTTAAAGTATGGAAAAACTGAGACTTGAAGGTTTCACTGTATGTGAAAAACTGTAAGATCTACAGCAGGGATCTTCAACAGGGGGTCCGGCTGTGTCAAACTGGTCGATATTACTGTGACCTATAAAGTGTCAGGTTTAGTTCCCTCATAGCGTCAAAAAACGTTCAGTAGTTAGCTCAGAGATTATAGTCCCCCAAAGGTCTGATCCTAGAATTACCCCTGCCTCCAAATTATTCTTCATTTTTTAAGTCTTTTCAAAAATGAAAAAGTCTTGAAGCGTAACTCTCGCCAAAATGCAAGGGTCTTTTTGTGAATGTACCCGAGTCAAACTTTCTAAGAAGGCTCGACACGACATGAAACTTTGCTCCAAGTATCACCAGGGGTTCTACACCTTAACGAAAGAGTTGAGAACATTGTTTGTGTAGCCAGAGTTTACTAAAAAGAAAGGTTGTGAACAACTCACCGTAGCTCTTGTTGTTTCCGGCCACTACCACCTCGGCAGTCAAAACGAGTCGATATCAAAACAAGTAGCCCCAGATTTAGTATATCCCTAGTGCATCGGTGGAGTTAAGGTGTAGAGCCCCTGGTGATACTTAGAGCAAAGTCTCATGTTATGTCAAGCCTTCTTAGTTTTTTAAAAATAGCTATTATGAGGCTAACATAAAAGTGCCCCTACCACTCCCATTCAAAAGGCCATTTGACCGAAAAACGAGAATACGGTGAATCTTAAAAGTGGCGCTCCCGTCCTAAATATGCTTTTAAACGAAAGTTTGACTCGGGTACATTCACAAAAAGACCCTAGGTTGCATTTTGGCGAGAGTTACGCTATAACGTGAATCTAACATATTATTAGCAAATATAATGATAGGCTTACTGGCCTATAGGTAAGGTAGTCACCAAAGCCATCCACAGATACAGCTCATCCTAAGGATTCACTCTGCCACGTGTATGTTTAACATTAAAACATGATTTATAGAATCATGCCAACAATATTAGGCTATTTTAATAGCTTAGTATTCTATGCAAAAAGGTATGTATAGAGTATAGAGTATAGTATGTGTAGAGATTTAGGCCTCCCTACATGTTTGATATGCAACTTTATTTTATAGAGTATATGTAGTAGGGGGTGCCTGCTCTGTCTCTCTTTCAGTTAAGGGGTCCTTGGCTTAAAAATGTTGAAGACCCCTGATCTAAAGGTAAAAAAAAGCTGGCACTGTATGGAAATATTTTACTCTTAAAGGCCAAACAAAGCCAAATAAATGAGACAAATTAACAAAATAATGTGAAAGAAACCGGTTTCTAACTAAATCTTAATCCAAAGCGATGACTTTAAACCAAAATGTCAACCAAAATGTAACTGAAGTGACAGCGATTACACTGTATTTATGTGCATTAAGTTGGCAGTGTCTCATGCAGCTGTCTTATTAAGACAAATCTGAGCATTTCTTCCACATGAGGAATATGGTTAATAATGGTTACATTCAAATTGTATAAATGCTAATTGGATGAGGTCTGCTGTGCATTCCTGGGTGACCTGGTCAGACAGTCAGTCCATATAGGGCTCGTCTGAGCTACGCGGGGCAGGAATGCAGGGAGCAGCCTTCCTGTAACGGGAAATATTCCCGAGGATTTAGTCTCGGAATCCCAAACTTGCACGAAGCTGCTCCTGTTTACACCGTAAATCTGTTGGTCAGAGCTGAGATTGCTCCACAGTGTGTCATCGAGGCCCAATAATCTGCCGGTTTTCATTCCAGCCCAATGTGTGCAGCAGGTGATTTCACCGACAACACACACCCTTGCTTTGGTTGTGCAATAGAATAGAATAGAATAGAACAGATCTTTATTGTCACTGTTTTCAACAACGAAAGTTTACAGCAGCTTTAACAGCTCTCAATATCACAGTTAAATCACAGACAAACTTTAAATAGTAAAATATAAAATAACAACATATAAAATGTAACGCTTGTGTTGTCTTCCCATCCACCATGAACTTGTCCTTCCAGGTCAAAATTGAAAATATATTTCTTTTGGTGCTTTTCCCATTGTTTTTGGTGCTTTTTTCCCCCAACGTTTTTGACATTTTTTCAACGTTTTTATTTTTTTAATTCACGGTTGGTAAACCTAACTTATATGACATTATACCTATTTTTTTGTTGTTAAAAAAAGCAGAAAATATGAATTATTTTAATAATAATAGTTAAGAACAGAGGATGTTGAGTGGTGTATGTTAAATTCTATAAAATTTAATAAAACTTCAATGAAAGAAGTCATTAATTTTACCTGCTAAAACATCAGTGCATCCATGTTATTTTTGGGCAAATTGGTTGAAAGAAACCCTTATTTCTGATAGAAAAAACTTTGAAAATGGGTCAAATCTGACCCAAGGACAACAGAAGAGTTAAATAGTAAAATATAAAATAACAACAAAATAGAAAATTTAAAAAGTAAAATAGAAAATAACAACAAAATAGAACATTTAAATAGTAAAATATAACAATCAAGATAAATAAACACGATGCGGTGGCCCTATATACATAATGTTATTTTGGGGCTTATTGCACACAAGTTTTTATAGAGGAACAAGAGTTGGTGACAAGAGTTTGTGATTTTGACAGCCTGGGGGAAAAGCTGTTTTTTAGTCTGTTGGTTCTGTTGGCAAGTCAGCGGCATCAGCTGCAGACTCCTGGACCATGACGACATAACGTTGAGAGTCATACACCACGTGGTCATAAGTATGTGGACACCAAAGCAAAGTATAGAACATTCATCTATATGTGATTGTTGAACATGTAGTAAACCATGGGCATGAATCTGGTGCTCTAACAGCCTCCCCCTCTTCTGGAAAGCAATTGGACCAGATTTTGGGAACCTGGCTTTTGGGATTCGTTACCATTCAGCCACAAAAGTCGCCGTTCCAGTTCATTTTGGATGAGGTTGAAGTCATGGACCTGGATTTGTGCACAGCACCATTGTCATGTTGAAACATTTTTTTGTGGCTTTACCCAAAGCCACAAAATAGGAAACACACTATTGTCTGACATATTATTGTGTGCTGTAGCTTTAAGAATTCTATATTAATAGGAATGTTAGGGTCAATCAAAAACCATGAAAAACAGCCCCTGACTTATGGTGCTTTTCCATTACATGGTACCTACTCGCCTCGCCTCGACTCGCTGGGCGTCCGTTTTCCATTGCAGATTTTAGTATCGCCTCAGCGTGGATGGACGTCATAGCGACTGCCGTGGGCGTGGCTTAGTAGCTTGCTTTTCCCATCGACATATCCCCGCATATCCCCGACGCATTTCCTGGTTCTCCGTCTCCGTAAACAACATGATATCAAAGAGATAGTTAACGTTTACTGCTCCAGATTTCCCACCGTGGTCACATATATATGACTCTAGAGTTGCTACTCGCTGCGGTCTCTCACTTCTCCCTCGCTCACTAGCTCCCCCCACACACACACATACGGCAACTCGACACACACACATCACACATGCACACACCAGCGCACCAGTATAACCATCAGGCCACTTGTATGCTACGGAGAAAGCTCTGCGTGGAGCCTCCGGCAGCAAAAAAACACCGCTGGCTAAACTATTTAAAAATTCCGTCTCTCGCTAGCAATGCAGTGATCAGTGACGCTTCTTTCCGACCAATCAGCAGCCTGCAGGGTTTCACGTCACCTTCTCGGCTCGCCTCAGCTCGCTTGGAACCTCGACTGAGCAGGTACTAAAAAAAGTACCTTTTAGCAGGTACCAGGTACTTTTTTTCGTAATGGAAAACCAAAAAAGGCGAGTAGAGTCGAGGCGAGGCGAGTAGGTACCATGTAATGGAAAAGCGCCATTAAAGTACAAAAATCTAAGTGGACAGGGATGTCCTCATACTTTTATAGATAATGTAGATAGATACTTTATTCATCCTGAGGGAAATTTTAGGCATCCAGTAGCTTAGACAACCATAACACAACAAACACACATACAAACATACTGTATATCTAACATACATAAAAATCACTCAAAGAAATGTAAAGAGTTAACAATTTGTGAAGTGATTACAAAGGTCTGGTATCGACTGACCATGTGATGCAATGACCATGATAAGGTGCTATGGTAGAGTGTGTGCAATGGTGGCAGTGCAAAAGTGAACAGTGTAGGGATTGAACAGTGCAGGAGCTTATTATTAACTATGACTATGAAAAGACAAGAATGTGAACATAATAGAATTGCTTGACAAACCAGAAAAGAAAGAATACACTTTAAGAACAATATATAACAGGGAATAAGTTATAAGATGTAAATGTTATGACTACAGTCCAGAATGTGTAGGAGGGCTAGTACTGTATAGCCTATAAGACAGTCAGGTGTACAGCAGACAAAGTGATATAATGGTAGGGTAGGGGGTGAGAGAGACAGGCTCATGCTGAAAAGTCAATTTCTCCCCTCCTCCTTTGTGTGGTATTGAAGAGTTGGATGGCCCTGGAGACAAATGTGGACTGTATGTGTTGTCACGGTGACATGTAATAGGTTCAGTACCGTTAAGGGTTTGGTGAAAGCATGTTGAGAACACACATGAAGACACATTTGATAGTCAGTTACAGCAGTCATTCTAAAGACTCAAAACAGACAGAATGAAAAACTTCAATAGCAGAAAAAAGAAAAGAAAGAGCAGTGCCCAAATTTAGCGATGAATTTTGATTGAAAACAGGTTAACATATCATTATTAATGTAGTGCATTAATTGGCAAAAGATAATCTTTAGTAAATTACACTACAGCACAAGATGTTTTACAGACCTGGACTTTTGGGTTTCAAAAATGTATTTATAATTGAAACTAATTTCCAGTGAAGTTTACTGTTCAGCATTTACCGTTTATCTTCTAACCTCATCCTTGATAACGTTCAGTTATCTGCCACTGACATGCAGACGGATGTGCCTTAGGAAGTAGAGCAGGTTGTGTATTAATCTTAAGTTTGGTGAGATCATGATCACAGCTTTAAAATGGACACATTTGTAATCGATACACAGCCAAAATGCATCATGTCGAAATGGTTTTTGACACTTTTTAAAAAGTGATTAGTTTAACATTCTAACATCAGGCCTGTGTGATTTTAAAAGAGTAAATCCTGTTCAGACACAAAATACATTCAACAGGTCTTTATTTAAACAAACACTGTCTTTGTGCATTTGTATTTTCTGACATTTTATAATACTGAATTTTCTTATCAACGTCACAATATAGGCAAGATATACATATTTAAATATAAATTACACAAAGAGAGAATTAATGGCTCCAGAACAAGTCCCCCCAAAAAACCCAAAACAGGTGACGGCACCCAGAAGGACGGAACACCAGAATTTGGTGCCAAGTGAAAATTTTAATGTAGCCGTGCTACATTCAGGATTCATTTTTCAGAAAAGACAAATCAAAAATAAATCAACTAAAAAGGTGCAAGTTCATTTTTTTAGCTCCCAGGCCTAGGAAACCATACTGTGTCCAAAATATGGAACCTCTTTGTGATTTGACAGTGGCGGAGTAAATGTATGCAACACAGAGACCTTCCTATAACCAAGTCAGGAATAATAAAGCATCATCAATGCTGCTCCTGCATTTGTGTCTACATTGTCAGAGGTGTAGTCAGGACATTGGTAAGCTCCTGTGTGTCCACAGCAGGACTGCACAGCAAGGACGTGTCCTGCATAAGGGACACCAACTCAACAGGACCAGGTGGGCTCGTGTTCTTTTGTGCACACCTCGTCAGGGATTCAGGCTGCCTGCGGTTTTCGAAAACCGCTCGCTTTGTTGTTTCGCTGTAACCGCTCAACCTGGAAGCTAGAGATCTTTTGGGCTTAGGCTTCCTGAGCTTCTTCTTCTCCGGGTCGTGGGCGACGCTGTGACGCCGGAGGCTCTGCCTCATGGCGAAGGTCTTGCCGCAGCCGGGGTGGGTGCAGGCGAAGGGCCGCAGCTCCTCGTGGAAGGAGCTGATGTGGCTCTGCAGGTTGAACATGGTGGTGAAAGCTCTGTCGCAGCCGTCCCTGGGGCACTTGAGGACCACCCGCGTCTCGGAGTGGACGTGCTGATGCTGCTGCAGGAACCAGGAGTCCCTGAACACCTTGCTGCACTGGTCGCACTTCAGAGCGAGCCTGCGCTTGTGTTTGTGCTGCTCCTTCCTGTGCTTGGTGTACTCTGTCCAGGTTTTCCCCGTGAAGCCGCAGCCCTCCTCCTTGCAGGGGTAGCCCCTGTGCACCTTCTCGTGCCGCTTCAGCTTGCAGGGGAAGGCGAACCGCTTCTGGCAGCCTTCGAACGTGCACTGGTACGGGGGCAGCTCGGTGTGCTGCTCACACACGTGGGCCTTGAGCTGCTTGTTCTTCTTGAACTCGAGCCCGCAGCCCTCGAATTTGCACACGTACTTTTTCTGCTGCTGCTGGTTCTGGTGCTGCGCGTGGACGCGGCCGACGTGCCTGGCCCGGTTGGCGTTGGTGGTGAAGGCCTCCTCGCAGCCGTCCTCGGTGCACCGAAAGGGCTTCACGCCGCTGTGGCTGAGCTCGTGCCGCGTCAGGTGGTACGGGCTGCAGAACGACTTGCCGCAGCCCTCGTGCTCACAGGCGTACGGCTTCACGCCCGTGTGCTTACACAAATGAGCGTCCAGCTTCCACTGTTTGTTATAGGCCGCCGAGCAGCCGGCATACGAGCAAATGTACCGTTTGAGCGACTCCGTTTTAGTTTCCATTTCTGCGGCATAAACAAATCACAGGTTGGGTATATTTTGAGAGCTCCAGCCACGCTTTCCCGTCTTCTTGACACCGATACTTCCCACAATCCTCTGCAACGTGACGCCACTTCCGGATCCTGGAAATTACCCATCAGCCCTCTAGTTTTACTATTTGGTCGATGGTTGTTTTTGCAGCTAACTATAAGAGCACTGTAAGTATTTTTTTAGGTTTGTACTCTAGAGTTGATTTGACAACAGCGCATTAAACATTGTGGCATGGTTTTGTTTACAGTTGTCATTTAGCTACATGTTGTTCATATGCACGCGAAGAGGAAGCTAACGTTACATAGCGAGCTAGCTGTTGCTGCTAATGTTAGCTTCTAGCTCCGATGCGTTCCCATACAGTTAGTTAGTCACACCAAACTCCATGCAAAATTCTGTCAGTTTTAATGTTTTCATGTAGCTTTTAAAAACAATATAAGCGTTTACGGTCAACATAAACTTCACTCACATATCAGAAAAGAAGCAGACGTTTGTAAGCTACCATTGCTAGTATTCAGCACAATACTTTTGTAACAAAGTATTTTGCTGAATAAACAACAACAAGGTTTGTTGACGAAGCTATGACGTTAACTTGTTAGTTGTATACACTCAAACAGCTCAACTAAGTTTGGAGAAGGATTGCTGTCATAACGTTATTATGGCTTGTATTTAACGTTACACTAGTCAGGCCCTTGATGACATAGGACACATTCACTGATAGATTTTTACAGTTCGTCGACAAACAATGTGGCTGAATTGACCTGCGCGTTTGTATGGTTTGCCGTTTTCACCAATTGTAAAAATAAATAGATAAAAGATTAACTTTAATACACATATGCCATACCATAGTTTCAGCTAAATGTACTAATAGACTGACAACTGAGTGTGTATAATTGTTTGTTTACATGTAACTGTTAGCTTACAGTATGGTGTCAGTGACATGACTTCTCTTTTTATCTGGTTAAAAAGGGGAGAATCCATTACTAGCGTAGAGATCCAGTCGCCACAATGGTAAGTCATAGTGTTTTACAAATCACTTGTCTTTCAAGATACAAATAATCCCAAAGGTTTTGTGTTTTAATACTCCGTTTGTACACTTCACTAACAAAGTGTCCTGTGTTGTTTTCTTGACAGGGTGAAAGAAAAGGAACAAACAAATACTACCCTCCAGATTTTGATCCGGCCAAGGTGTGTATGATCACACAGACCAGTGTCTGTCAGTCTCTTTAGTGTCACTTGGTATGTGTATTGATACTGACTTATAGTTTCATAATTCTTTGTCTTTAGCATGGATCCCTCAATGGCTATCATAAAACTCACGCCCTGCGGGAGAGGGCCAGGAAACTGTCCCAGGGCATCCTCATTATCAGGTTAGTGCACACATGATGATCTGATGTTGGCTGGAGATCGGAAATTATAAAAAAATATCATTTGCAATCCAGGCAAGTACTAACATGTTGTCAGATATGTTAAATCATTTTTTTTAGCGACTTCAAAAGACATTTTCTTAAAAGAAAATGACAGGCACACATGCTACAGTGCATCTTTACTACCTTTTATGTAATGTATTTAACTACCACAAACAAGTGTCTTGTTGAAATATGATAAAATAAGCAAATCTAGAATAACTTGATGAATATTAATGGGAATGTCTCATATACCTAATAAACTAGGGGAACACTTAATTCCATGATTTTAATTAAGTTAAAAAAAACACAAATGCTCAACCTTAAAAATCGTTGACCAGAACTTGTGTTTTCCCTTTACACTCAACCTAAGTGTATGTTTTAACTGTTTGACTGTTGTCCTTTAAGGTTTGAGATGCCATACAACATCTGGTGTGATGGCTGTAAAAATCACATAGGCATGGGTAAGTTTGAAGAAAAACATGACCCTTTTAGTTAGATTCAATCTCACGGTCTCATACAGCCGCTTTTCATTTTCATGACACTGATGTTCTGCTTGTACAGGGGTCCGTTACAATGCTGAGAAGAAGAAAGTGGGGAACTACTACACCACGCCAATCTACAGGTAATGTGCTGTACTGCTGACATGAACGTCACTCCGCCCCTCTTTTCCACTGGCCGCGTCTGCGCTGCAATCTGGCTGTGTGGTGGTTTTGTTCTGTCCTCCGCCACGCGCCATTCCACACCGGGAGTGTCTCGGAAGCGGAGCATCTTGCCTGCCCGACTTGCAGATTTGATTGACTTCTTAGTACTCTTAAGTACTTGAAAGAGCAATCAAGTGTTGATTAAGCTAGTATCTACCTTCCACTCCAAGCACTCCTGCAATTGAACTGGGTCTTTTGGTAAATTGACTGGATGCTCTCGCTTTTTCGCTTCTTGTCAGGCTGTTCGAACGGCCCGCGGCTTGCATGAAAAGAGACCTGGCGCTTATCTTTAGCGGAGCGGAGAGCCGCTTCATGCACGCTTCTGAATATCATAGCAGCTGGTGAAATATCAAACATTGACTTAAATGGCCGCAATTGCTCGTGGGGTTCACAGCGCCTACCGGCACGCAATGCAGATGCGCCTGGTGGAAAATGGTGGTAAGTTGTGTGGTGCAGTTCACAGCATCTTTTTAGACAACAGAAAATCCTCATGAACCCTTCTGACAAATGTAAAAATGCACAATTTAAGATATTAAGGTCATCTTTATTGCCTCCTCAATCAGGTTTAGGATGAAGTGCCATCTGTGTGTCAACTACATCGAGATGCAGACAGATCCGGCGACCTGCGACTATTTAATAGTAAGCGGGGCGAGCAGGAAGGAGGAACGCTGGGACATGGCGGAGAATGAGCAGATCCTCACCACGGGTTTGTTATCAATCTAATGAAAAATGACATTCTTAAGATCATGGAACCCCGTCAAGTGCACAGCCCATCTCAAACTGTGAAGATGTCTTTATGTCCTCACTGCCTTTAGACTTTTAATTTTCTGCATCTGTTTTATGGCCACCTGATTTTTTCTTTTTCTTTTGCATGCTTGTTTTTTTGTTTCTAAACACCTCTCTTCCCCCGTCTCTCTGTACAGAGCGGGCAGAGAAGGAGAAACTTGAGACGGATGCCATGTTCAAACTTGACCACGGTGGGCAAGACAAGGAGAAGCTAAAGAAGGCTCTGCCTTCTCTGTCCGAGATCCAAGACTACCAGTCCAGCAAGAAGGACGACTTCCAGCTCAACAGCTCCCTCCGCAGGAAGTTCAGGGTAGAATAGTGATCTCTTGTGTTGCCGACTGCTGTGTTAATGCTACCCAAGATGATGTTCACCATCTGTTTTTGGTATATTGCTGCTAGTTTTGTGTTGATCAAATTTAAAGTGAAGTAAAACCTGCAGCACCACTGTATTTTTCTAATTAGTTATTGTTTATAAAATCCACTGTATATTACTGCATGCCTGGCATACTCACACACAGGCCAAAAAAGATTCGTGTCGTGAGAGCTCAAACATCAGTGACATAGAAGACCAAATAATTACTACAACGTTACTCACAGCAGCACATGAAGTAGTAGTGCCAAGTTCAGATGTTTTAAGGTTGTATTGCATTGTGTCAATAAACTGACGCCGCTGCTTTAATTTGACAGACCGAGAAGAAAGTTCGTGCTGAGCAGGAGGAGAAGGACAACTCGGTGAGGATGAGGACCAACCTGTCCATCCCATTGCTGCCAGAGAAGGAGGAGGACAAGAAACTGGCAGCACTGCTTACATACCAGGCACCTGACTGTAAGTAACAGATACAGGGCCCTAGCTTGTACCCGGCGCAGCGCAAAGCCCGACGCAAGTGTCTTTGCTAGTTTAAGACCGACGCAGTTGTCAATTTCCCGTCCAGCGCCCACGTCGTTAAATAGCAAATGCACCTGCGGCAATCTGTGCGCCCATGGGTGTGCTGGTCTTACAGGGAGGTGTGTTCAGGTGCATTCTTGGCGTATTGCTATCTTGAGGCAGCAGGAAGTGATTGCGCCATTGACCAATAAAAACCTGGTCTGAAGTCAATAGCGCAGCATTTCATTGTTATTTTAACAGCAAATTAGTAAAATGCGCCTAGGCTTATGCACAGCGCGCGCACACTATGCTTGTTACACACACAGGGAAGCGCAGCAGCACACAAACATACAAAACATTAATTATGGTGCAAATTTGACATTAAAATAGCAATGCGCCAAGGTACAAACGCGCCTGGCTTTTAAAGGGAATGGGAGAAGACACTGATTGGTTTATTGCATGATACGCCCAAAACACACCTGTGATTAATTAAGACAGTAAGTACAACCCTTTTGAGCTGTGCGCTTAGATTGTTAAAATAGGGTCTAAATTTAAAGATGCTTATTCAGGGGACCCAGTCTAGATGTATTACCTGGACTTGGAAACAGGTTATATTTGTGAAAAACCTCAAACAATTTTCCCATCTGAATCGCAGAAAGCACACACGGGCACCAAATCTGCATAATTTCTTTCTTTTTTTTACATTTCAGTTTATTATTTTTAATAATTAGCCACCTGCATTGATGTAATCTTGCTGTAAAATATTAAAAACCCCTCTCAGTAAAATGCAGTATAAATGACCAAACTAAAGCTTCCAAAAATGACCATGAAGTTGAATCAACACTGTTTGAAACGTGTTTAAATAAAAACTGAACATATTGCTTAAAAAATGGCAATAATAAATAAAAAAAAAAAAACCTTTGTTGAGAAAGCCTATCCTCTTTAGTACTTTTGCCTTTTCTCATGGCCAAACTTTGTACCAGATTTCATTCTAATTTAGTAAGCTTTTTGGATATCCCGCCAACTAACACAAAGACATTCTAAAGGGACCAAAACATTCTCCTTTGCAAGGTGTGTCTTAACACTACTTGTTTGTTATTGCACTTCATGTTTGTAACTTATTTGTATCTGCTTATGTCTTGTGTTGTTTGCACCTTATGTGTAGTAGTCTGAATGGGTGCTTCACACCCACTAAATGTTGCATCCTTCATTCTTTTTGTTTTGCACCGTGGACCAGTAGAAAGACAATTTTGTTCCTCTTTTGTATGACATGAAAGTCTCTCCTATATTATCGCTTACGTTTTAGATATTCTTTAAAGGAACACGCCGACTTATTTGGACTTTGTCTTATTGACTGTAACCCCCAAAGTTAGATAAGTCCATACATACCCTTCTCATCTATGTGTGTGTCGTAACTCGCCCCCACCGCTAGCTTAGCCTAGCACAGATCCTGGAGGTAACCGGCTCCCTCTAGCCTACTGATCCCAGTAAGTGACAACATAACGCCAACATGTTCCTATTTACATGTCGTGATTTGTATAGTCACAGCGTGTACAAATAACAAGATCACATGAGACACAGCCATCTTCTAACTGTATACATACTGGGAACTATATCCTCAGAACTCTGAGCAAACTCCAAGCGAACTCTCTGCTCCTCACCACGGGGCTTCTCAGGTGCTGTGAGCAAATCACTCTGCCCAAGTAGCAGAAGTAGCAGTGCTTTGCCTTTCTGAGAATATAGTTCCCAGTTTATATACACTTAGAAGATGTCTGTGTCCCCTTGTTATTTGTACACGCTGTGACTATACAAATCACAAGAAATAGGAAAATGTTGGCGTTATTTTGTCACTTATTGGGAGCCGTAGGCTAGATGGAGCCAGTTACCTCCAGAATCTGTGCTAAGCTAGGCTAGCGGTGGGGGCGTCAGACAGAGTTACAACACACACAGAGATGAGAAGGGTATGTATGGACTTATCTAACTCTGGGGGATATGGTGAATAAGACAAAGTCCCAACAAGTCGGCGTGTTCCTTTTAATACATGTGTGTGAACAGAGCAAAGTTTGAATTCTAATATTACGACGCCTTAAAAAAATTGTCTTGCTAATTATTTTCCTCCCTAATCAGCCTATGAGGACAAGCAGCACAGCAAGCGGAAAGAGATCGCCTCCCGTTCGTGGTTCAACTCCGCCTCGGCCACACCGGGAACTGCTGCGGGGAGTCTGCTCCACAAGCTGGGCCTGCAGGGGAAAGAAGCAGCAGTAGCCAAAGCCCTGGGCTCCTCACCTGGCTCCCTTATCCGGAAACGCTCAGGAGGACTGGGAACAAAAAAGCGAACCATGCGCCACCATCGCTCGCAGGAAGTCAAACCCTGAAATCAACATGTCTAACGGAGAGGTCCCTCAGAGAGAGGAGGCCCCAAGTATAGTACCGACACAAATGGGGCAGGACGTAACAGAGACAAATGACAATGGCTCCAGGGAGACGCATGTTAAAACCACAGAGGAAGCAGATAAAGGACTGACAAACTCAAAGGATTTTGGGAAGGTGAAGGAACAGGGCAAAAGTTTAGGAGCACTCGGATCCTTGGTGGCAGACTACAGCGACTCAGATTCAGACCCTGGACAATGAGGCTGAATGATGAGCTAAAAGGGACAATTTCTGTATTTAATGAACGGAGGTCTTCATATGCAAAGTCAATGTGTCATTGTGTGAGAGTGAAATAAACTGGAGATGTTTGTCACGACCGCAGACATCTTCTGTAACGCTTTTACAGCGTTTTTCTAAACGTTTTTCACTTTGAAAAAAACAGCAATGGTTAAGTTACCTGTCTGATCGGAAATACTTTAGTTTTAATAAACTGTGAAATAAGATTTTAATTTTAAGCTTGGCTGCCTGTAGAATTCATTGTCATAAATGTTATATGACAACAGCATCACTTCAATATGTGTTTAAAAAGAAAGTTAGTAATATAGAGTATATAAGGCCTCTGTGCAGAAACTACAAACCCAGCTTAAAGTAGTTGGTTATTTAGATTTTAAAAGTGAATACATATGTGTGATCTAGGGCTGCTCAATATATTGTTTTTTTTATCGTCATAGCAATATCATCTGGCGCAATATACATATCGCAATACATACTGAGATTTTTTGTGTTGAAAGAAAATATCAGTAGAAAACTGCACTTTAAAGTGTATGTCATTCTTTTGTCATTGTCAATTCAATGTTCAATTTGCTCAATAAAAGAATGTTAGAAAGAATAATTGTTTTAAATTCAACAAGCGATTTTTGTTTTTAAAAGAAAAATGAAAGCAACAGAAGGCAGAACTGAGTACACTCTAATATGTTATCTGTTAATTATTCAAAGACATTATTGCGTATCGCATATTTTCCTAATATAGTGCAGCCCTAATGTGATCTGATGACAAAACTGTCAGGCACCTTGTGAAATAAAAAAAAAAAAAAAACACTGTAAAATACCGTTGAACTGTTGACTGAGTTGAGTTTGTTACCTGAAACATTACACATTGTTGCAACAATTTACATCAGCCAGTGGTGAACGTTATGTTTTTTACTCCGAATGTCACAGAATCAAAGAGCAAAACTGGCAACCGGCTTTCAATAATCAGACACTGAGAAAATCATGACTGTATACGCAGAGAAAGCACTTGTCCACTAACGGTATTTCTAGTAAACCAGAAACTATGCCACATGTTGACTAATTGGGACAATTGTCACATATATGCTCCAGTGTGCTAACTCACCCAAATATGAAGCAAAATCTGACATAGGGGTGCAAGATATATCGACTCAATATCTTTATTGCAATATCACGTTGCGTAATATTATATAGAGGGGTGCAAGATATATAGATGCAATATCGTTATCGCAATATATCGATATATTTTTTAAGTATAAAAAATTTTGTGGAGCGCTGCGTCCCCTCCGTTGGCTGTGTGGCTTAGTTGAGTTTGATTTGGAGCTCGCTTGAAACGCTGTAATGGTCATGTCTCATTGGCCAGTTACCGTGCCACGTGCACATGTTAGTGCACGTCAGCGCACGGGTCCACTACGTGACAAACCCTATGGAGCATACCACGTGTGGGCATATTTCGACAGAGTGACAGTCTAAGTGAAGAAATAGATAGAGACAACAAAACGGAACGAATCAGAGAAGAGAAAGAAAAGTTGTGTCCGGTTTTCTTTCTTTCTTTCTTTATATATTTGATACTGTCCAACCAGTAGAACATGTCCTGTTCTGTAGACATGGTCCTTATTGTGTGTGTGTGTGTGTGTGTGTAGACATGGTCCTTATTTATATATTCATCAGTTGAAATAAACCTTGTGTTGTAAGAAAACTTGTTTAATTTGTTATGAATCTATTTTGACGCGTCTTCCCGTAACTTTTGAAATTTTACATATGTTTAAAAATATCGAAATTAATATTGATATCGCAATATTCATAATCGATATCGCAATATCACATTTTGTCAATATTGTGCAACCCTAATCTGACAGTTTTAAGAAAAGTGGCATCCTCCTATGACATTCTCATTGGTTTAAATCAGTTTTCAATATTGTATGAGTAGACAGGTAAATGTGTAGCGATTGTACCAAAAAATGAACCCAGGACTTTTTTGTACAGTGCAGTTGATATTGTATTGTTCTTTTCAGTGTTCAGAAAACGTCATTGCATGTTACAGACAGATCTTTCTTTGTTGTCTGTTGCTTAGGGTTTTACAGTATAGAACTGTTGAAATGACCTGCAATGCACTGTGGGATTTTGTTAATGACGTTTTAAAAGTGGGCCCTGTTCTGGGCCAAGTCTGTAAAAAAAAAAAGAATTAATTTGGTGAAAGATTATCTTTCTGGCAATATACTTTAACCAGTAATATGTGGTAATAGTTTGAGTTACCGGTACAGGTTTAGCTGTATAGAATAGCCTTCCCACTTTGGACACAAGTTGAGTAGATAATTCTTTGGGCATTTTTCAGCTTTCATGTTTGACAGGACAGATGAAGACATGAAAGGGGAGAAAGCGGGGGAAGGACATGCAGCAAAGGACCGCACGTCAGAGTCAAACCACAGCCCGCTGCGTCGATGAGTAAACCTCTATATATGGGCGCCTGCTCTACCAACTGAGCTATCTGGGCGCTCAGGATGAAAGATTTTTAAAGGTGTCATAAATATATTTGTCCTTTTGTGGGGAGTGGAGTGGTGGTTGATGTTGGTTAAAAATAGTTGGACAAAAAAAATAAAAAACGGAGAAATCTCCTTTGATACTCAGTGTGCCATCGTTCATGGGATGATTTTATCATTTTAATGCTGAACTCTGGGCTCCATCAATGACCCCCTTTATTTACAGTTTGGCAGCAGGTGGAGTGTGAGAGCTTCCTGACCAACAAACCTGCAGTTTGTTTTTGAGTCATTCTTATTAATCAGAAACTGTTGCCCCTCCTCTTCCTGTTGACTGTACAATGAGTGTATGATGAGGTAGAAGGGGGGGGGTTACAGTAGTTGACTGTCTCTGCTGTGGACATAGGACACTGAGGCTCCCAGTCAGTCAACATGGGACGGTGGACGCTTCACAACATTTTATTTCTCATGCTTCTCTGCAGCTCTAATGGACAGTTTAACCCTTTGAGGAGAAGGTACCTCTCTGTTTTCTGCTGCCTGTCAAGACAGCTTGTTTATCTATACAGTTTAGTTTACTAATGATTCTTTGTTCTTTACAGACCCCCCTGGCATGAGAGGTATGTGTGTGTGTGTGTTGCGTGCTTGCATGTGCAGAAGTCATATACACTTGCTGCCTAGTTTTTATACAGTCGGTTGCAACCTTTTGCCTCTGACAGCTTAAGTTATTATATCTTTTTAATGTGCTCCCCAGATTTACACCAATAGAAAGTTACTGGGATCTCCACGAGTAAGTAACCAACGCTGGACTTAACAGAAAACCTGACACACACAGTATAAAAACTGTATTTTGAGATTACTAATACTGTATCTGAAGTCTCTTTTATATAGACCTTAGTGGTCCCCTAATACTGTCTCTGAAGTCTCTTTTATATAGACCTTAGTGGTCCCCTAATACTGTATCTGAAGTCTCTTTTATATAGACCTTAGTGGTCCCCTAATACTGTCTCTGAAGTCTCTTTTATATAGACCTTAGTGGTCCCCTAATACTGTATCTGAAGTCTCTTTTATATAGACCTTAGTGGTCCCCTAATACTGTATCTGAAGTCTCTTTTATATAGACCTTAGTGGTCCCCTAATACTGTATCTGAAGTCTCTTTTATATAGACCTTAGTGGTCCCCTAATACTGTATCTGAAGTCTCTTTTATATAGACCTTAGTGGTCCCCTAATACTGTATCTGAAGTCTCTTTTATATAGACCTTATTGGTCCCCTAATACTGTATCTGAAGTCTCTTTTATATAGACCTCAGTGGTCCCCTAATACTGTATCTGAAGTCTCTTTTATATAGACCTCAGTGGTCCCCTAATACTGTATCTGAAGTCTCTTTTATATAGACCTTAGTGGTCCCCTAATACTGTATCTGAAGTCTCTTTTATATAGACCTTAGTGGTCCCCTAATACTGTATCTGAAGTCTCTTTTATATAGACCTTAGTGGTCCCCTAATACTGTATCTGAAGTCTCTTTTATATAGACCTTAGTGGTCCCCTAATACTATATCTGAAGTCTCTTTTATATAGACCTTAGTGGTCCCCTAATACTGTATCTGAAGTCTCTTTTATATAGACCTTAGTGGTCCCCTAATACTGTATCTGAAGTCTCTTTTATATAGACCTTATTGGTCCCCTAATACTGTATCTGAAGTCTCTTTTATATAGACCTCAGTGGTCCCCTAATACTGTATCTGAAGTCTCTTTTATATAGACCTCAGTGGTCCCCTAATACTGTATCTGAAGTCTCTTTTAAATAGGCCTTAGTGGTCCCCTAATACTGTATCTGAAGTCTCTTTTATATAGACCTTAGTGGTCCCCTAATACTGTATCTGAAGTCTCTTTTAAATAGGCCTTAGTAGTCCCCTAATACTGTATCTGAAGTCTCTTTTATATAGACCTTAGTGGTCCCCTAATACTGTATCTGAAGTCTCTTTTATAGGGTTAGGGGAACTCATATTAATGTTAAAAAACCATAATTAAGCTCAATACCATGTTATAAAAGTTCTAGTTTGCAGTGCTGTGTCATGACTGAAATTAATACTTGTTCTGTTTATTTGCAGCCTACCAGACCCAAAGATCTCAGTTAGTAATTCACCAAGGTACAGTTGGCATTAATACAACAGTCAGACCAAACTCTGTTGTAGGATTAGCAGTTTATTTATTCTCTTCTGTCATCTCATCACTCCTAAATTTCTTGACTTGCCTCTCACAAGCTTTGCAGTGTTTCTCTCATTTTTTTTCTTATAAAAAACACTATTTAACACATGTATATATTGTTTGTTTTTAGTGGCAATAGTAGAAGGTAGTTCCAGTATTGAGGGTCAGAGATAATGAATCCAGGTCCCTCCTCCCTCTAAACATGTTGACCAGAAGTCTCAAACTTTTTTCTTTCACTTTTCTTTTATATAATTGAATTCATTTAGTTTAAATAGAGTTTTATCCACACTTCTATGAATATAATTCTAGTAAGGAAGTGTACACACCTTTACTTTCAGCAGTGTGTAGAACATTCCTGTAAACATCATTAGAAATGACATATCGGATCCTTTCCAGGACATAATTAGGATCCTTTAGGACCTCTTAAATAAAGTATAAGTTATTGAGTAGGAGATGTAGTAGACAAAGGTTGCGGTAGTCTAGTAGACGTGTGAGTAAGTAATAAAGTAGTACTGATGTAGTGAAAGATAGTGAATATGGCGGTACCTACCCATGCCTCATGTTGTGGCTTTTACCTGCAGGTTCACCCTGCTGGCTCCAGACCTGCTGAGGACAGACAGCCACGAGAACATCTACCTACAGGCAAACGATGTGTCCGTCCCCATCGTCGTCTCCATCTCCATCCTGGACTTCAGTAAAACCACTACCCTCCTCACGGACTCGGTCACACTCAGTGTGGAAAATGAATTTCACGCTCTCAAGTCTATACAGGTGACTCACCAGGGTTGTTTGTGTTTTGTTTACATGCCAAAGGTCGGCAATGAGATTTCTCTTCTACCTTTGACCCCCTTTTGTTATCACGGCTTTCTTATTTTCAGTGGATTATTGATGCTGCTCCCTGATGAAACTGCAGAAAGTAATCTGGTTGCTTTAGTGTATGCAAACACACTTTATGACAGGGATGTAGTACTCGAATCCGGTCTTGGACTTGGAGTCTGGTCTTAGACTCGAGTCCAGACTCAAGACGGTTTTTCTATGGTCTCGGACATGTCTCAAACTCGCTGGTATTTGGACTTGGACTTGTCTCGGTCTCTGCCACTGGTCTTGCCAAATATGGCTTTTGGTCTCAACCGAGTCCAGGTGTCTTTATTATGTTTGTAATAATATTGGAGGGAAAGTGAAACACTGGCCACCTGATAACCAATCACACAATACTGGTCACTTCTGTTCTACACTATATCTGGAGTGAAGCTATATTTTCATTTAGTTGCTCAAATACTCAGTACTAGTACCCAGCAGTGGTAATAGCAGTGGATTGGTGTTTGTATCAGTTCTAACACTGCTATTATGAGGTATCACCATATGTCATTCTGTTTTCTTTAGGTTAGATGATATGATATCAAGAGCAATGGCTATACTTACAAATCCTGGGTGTTGTGACACTCTTTTTGCTTTTAGATCAACAAATAATAACCCAAATGATTGTCTTGAAACTGTCATGCATAAGACTTTTTTTTCTGTCCTGGATTCGGTCTTGACTCGGTCTTGAACCTTTTTGGACTCGGTCTTGTCTTGGACTCTAACCTTTTTGGACTCGGTCTCGACTTGATCTCGACTAGTTCTGGTCTTGGACTTGTCTTGGACTCGACAAAGGTGGTCTTGACTACAGCCCTGCTTTATGATGTAATATGACATAAACAACAGAGGAACTAAGGAGACCAATTACCAGCAGCAGGATGGAGATCAGTCTTTATCAGCAGTTACTCTCATGATGATGCTTTCCAAATTCTAAACATCATCCTGTATTTGAATCTCTTTTTATCCCAGCTTCCCTCCGATCGTTTGAATCGTGAAGAGAAAAGTAACAAGTTTGTGCATCTGAAGGTGATTTTTGGGGGCTACCACTCGGAGGAGAGGATACTGATGGTGTCCTTTCACTCTGGATACATATTCATCCAGACAGACAAACCCATCTATAAACCTGGAGATACTGGTGAGAACTGAAGATGCTGATGAATACGATAATGGTGCATCAGTGACACAAATTAACTAACAAACATAACCTTGAAATAACCACATGGATATGAACGACCACAATTAGAATTCGGGTTAAAACTGCTGATTCACTTTGGTGGATAAGGTTTGTGTAGGATAACATTAATTAAAAAAATTCAATTTTCAATTAGGGCTGCACAATTTTTATCAAAATTGCAATATGAACTAGTGCAGTATCCAAATCGCAGGGGGGTCGAAATATTTGGCAAAATATGTGTCAAACCATTCTAAAATAAAGTATTGTGGTGCTGCAGAGACATCCCGGCCTACAAATCATATCCTACAGACTAAAGAAAAAATCTTTGTTTGGTACAAATTCCAGCAAAAAAATCACACTTCAATCATTAGTTTAATTTTTTTCAATGAAAATGAGAATTATGATACAAAAAGGATAATTCCCTCCAGTATCGAGAATCATATCGCAATCGCAAATCAGTCTAAATAATCGCAATTAGATACTTTCCTAATATCGTAATTTCAAATAAATGTGTCTATTTTGTCGTCAAAAGTGAAACCTACTTCTTAGTTGAGGTGATATAAGCAGTTGATGGTCCGAGAAAAAGTACTAGTAGAAGTAGCAGTAAAAATGATAATGCTCTGAATTGATGACACACTTGAGTAATATTGGACTGATGTACAAATCATGAAAACTTTATTTTGAGCATTTTTCTGTGTCTTTTGCCCCTCTCCAGTTCGGTTCAGAGCCTTCGCATCCTCACCGTCCTTTAAAGCCTTCGACACCTCAGTCACAATTGATATCCAGGTAAAGAAATGATCAGAAGATGAATTGATTTGTATATTATTCTCTTGTTTCAGGCTCACAGGATTGGCTGTTTTACCCATTTTTTATAGTTTGGTAACACTTTACTTGAAGCTATCTACATAAGAGTGTCATGACACTGTCATGAACACATGACACTGTAATAACACTGTCATGACACATGAACCCTAACCCTAACCCTGTGTGTGTGTGTTTCAGAATCCAGATGGCATAGTGGTTAAACAGATCTCCAGGGTCAGAGCTGCTGATGGCGTCTACGCAGAGACTTTTCCGCTCTCTGACATTGTTAAGTAAGTTCAACTTATTTGACTCATTTCTCCAACTCTTTCCACTGCCAAGAAATTTATATGTTTTTATCTCAATCTTTTATCCAGGGACGATAGCTCAACATTCATTTTTTTTTTTTTTTTTTTTTGACAGCCATCCTGCTTCACTTACACACAGAATTGTAGAGTCTTGGTTGTTGGACATACTATGTTGAACCCCCAACTGCTCGGGGCGCCTGTCATGGGCAGCCCCCTCTTTCTGACATCTCTCCATTAGTGCATGTATAGGTCCTGGGCATTTTGTCAATGTAAACAGGATTTCTGGGGAAAGTGGTTTTCACACCGTCTCTACAATAACATTTGTTACCACCTGTCTTGACTTTTTTTTATAGTCATTTGACAGATCATAATTAAAATGTCAATGACTTATTGATATTTCTAGCTATGCTAGCAGAATAGCTTTTTGGATCCACCTCTATTTTCCTAAAATATCTTAACAACTATTTGATGACGTGCTGTGACATTTTATACAAACATTCACGATCACCAGAGGGTGAATCTCACTGAAATTGACTGACACTGACGTTTCACTATAGTGCCACAAGCAGGTCCAAATTCTCACTTATTCAATGAAACATTTCCGCAAATACGAGATGGATTGACACATTATTTACAGACATTCGTGGTTCCAAGAGGATGAATCTTACTTAACTTTGATCTCTGATGTGACTTTATGTCTTTGGCAGCGAAGGGAAATGGACAGTGACTGCAAAGCTTGACCACTGGCAGCAGAACACATTCACCTCCCCGTTCGAGGTGAAAAAATACGGTAGGTCAAACTCTGAATGTCACATTTTCAATGGTAAAGACGTACTGGGAGAATCTCTTTGGTTTTACTACTATTAAATGATTTACTTTTTTTTTTACTAAGGGATTAGTGTTTTAGAAACCTTGCTGTGTTATTTGTTCAATAACATCTATGTGTGTATGATGTACACTACTGGTCAAAAGTTTTAGAACACCCCAATTTGTCCAGGTTTTTATTGAAATTTATTGTACTCTGAATGAAAGAATAGAAAAAATGAACAATTTAAGTTATAAAATAAATCATGGAATCAATTTATAAACCAAAATGTATTCTAAATTTTTGACTCATCAAAGTAGCCCCCTTTGGCAGATATAACAGCTGATCACACTCGTGGCATTTTTTCTACAATGGAATTCAAATATTCTTCAGAAAGTTCAGTTCAGTACAGTTTCAAAATTTCCCATAAATGTGTGGCACTTGTAGGTTGGTTTGCTTTCACTTTTCTGTCCAGTTCATCCCAAACCAGCTCAATGGGGTTTAAGTCTGGTGACTGTGCTGGCCACTCCATGTTTAAGCTTACCATCTTGTTCTTTTTTGCTAAGGTAGTTCTGGCATAGCTTAGACTTATGTTTTGGGTTATTATCTTGCTGTAGGATGAACCCCTGACCAACTAGGCACATACCAGAGGGTACTGCATGGCACTGCAAAATGCTGTGGTAGCCGTTTTGGTTCAGGGTGCCTTTCACTCTGTACAAATCACCAACCCTGGATCCAGCAAAACAGCCCCAGACCATCACGCTTCCTCCTCCATGTTTGACAGTTGATGTCACACACTGAGGAACCATCCTTTCGCCTACTCGACGGCGTACAAAAATCCTGCGTGACTAACCAAATTCAAATTTTGATTCATCAGTCCATAGCACCTTCTTCCAGTCTTCAGTAGTCCATTGACGATGTTTCTTGTCTCTTGGCCAGGCAAGCCTCTTTTTCTTATTCGTCTTGGCAATGGCTTTCTTGTTACAACTCGACCTATCAAACCTGCAGCTTGAAGTCTTCTCTTTACAGTTGAAACTGAGACTTGCTTATTACGACCACTATTAAGCTGTGCTTGAAGCTGTTGTCCTGTGAGCCGCCTATCACGCAAGCTGTTGACTCTCAGAAACTTGTCTTCTGATTCTGTTGTGGCTTTGGGTCTGCCAGACCTCTTCCTGACAGAGTTTCCCCCAGTTTCTAAGTGCCTTTTGATGGTGAAGAATACTGTACTCACTGACACCTTGACTTTCTTCGCAATTTCTCTGTAGGAAAGACCAACATTCTTAAGTGTTATGATGGTCTGTCTCTCTTCCATTATTAATTAGCTTTTTCCCACCATTTTTATAGCAACACACTACTTTCTGCAGTACAATACTGTTCAAATAATGCTCACGAGGGTATGGTACCACAGTGTGTTCCAACAATACTTTTATACAAACAGAGGGGGATGTAAGTAATCCAGATCAGTTGGAACACCAGTTGGAATTGGTAACACCAGCTCTCAAAGCTTGATCAACCTTCATTGCTGCAGAACAGCTTTACGTTGTTAACCCATTTCTTGTTCCCTGAAAAAGGCCTTTTTGTAAAATACTGAAATGTACATTATTTTTCAGTTTTGGGTAACCTTACTTTTTTTTGTAACCTCTGGCAGTTCACCACTTACCTTTGCACCATTTCAAGCTATTCATTGGACTTGAACTGCTAAAACTTCAATAAAAAATGTTGGTGTGTTCTAAAACTTTTGACCAGTAGTGTATGTCTGTATGTATGTTTGTAATGGTAATGGCAGCAGCATGGGGGTTCGCCCAAGACACATTTTTAACCTTGTGGAACAATAAAGTTTAGCCGGTTACACTTTACTTGAAGGTGTCTACATAAGAGTGACATGACACTGTCATGAACATGTCATAAACATTATCAAGAAGTCATAAACATTTATGACATAACGTTTCTTTTAGTAAGTGTCATTCGGTTTTTTGTCATGACAAGTTATGGTTAGGGTTAGAGTTAGGGTTAGGGTTACTGTGTCATCTGTTCATGACAGTGTCATGCCACTCTTATGTAGATACCTTCAAGTAAAGTGTTACCGTTCATCCTATCTTATCTTATCTTTTGGAAAGGAGTTACGAGGCTCTCTGTCTTTGTAATACAGAGCTATTATTGTTGTCGTTGTGTTGTGTTTCAGTGCTT
Source organism: Perca flavescens (assembly GCF_004354835.1). Taxonomy (NCBI): domain Eukaryota; kingdom Metazoa; phylum Chordata; class Actinopteri; order Perciformes; family Percidae; genus Perca; species Perca flavescens. Next base: position 8,381,593 of record NC_041332.1, on the reverse strand, counting down.
CCTGCCTTCAATGTTACTCTGACTCCCAGGAAGTCCTTCCTCAGCCTGGATGACAGTGAACTTGTAGTAGAAATATCGGCCAGGTCGGTCAAGCACACAAACACACACACACACACAGGCTTGTTATGACACTGAAGTTTATTATACAACTTTTGGCCATGTTCATTCACTGACCCATTAAAGTGAACCTTAATCTAAAATACTACTGATTGAATTTCAGCTGTTACTTTTGGTGACAATTAATTCTCTCGGTGACAATTAATTCTCTACCTTAACTCCTACCAATTTTGCTTTTAGTTTTAACCTAGTCTCGCATTGCCAGACCTTCCCCCGTAGCTCTGCGGAGAAAGGTCTGGCTAGTCTACATAGCATTCCGGGATGGGAGATAAACGTGCTCTAGTTTATTGGCATTTCTGTAAACCAATCACAATCATCATGGGCAGCGCTAAGCTCCGGACAGAGCCATGGTGCTTCTGCAAAATAGCCTCGGGAAGGAATGTGTTTTGGTGGAACACCACATTTTGGTGGTGTACGTTCAAAGGCTGTTCTAGTCGTGCAACAGAAAACTCAGATTGAACAGATAGTCTAGCGAGCTGTCTGGATTTACCCTGCAGAGATCTGAGGAGCAGTTAACCATAGTCCTCATAAATCCACCGGAAAGCGGAAGGTGACGGACATCCGGCAGAATTTCGGAGCAATCCCGGAAGTGGAACGTTGTGGATAGCCTAATCCTAATCTAAATTTAAAACCATACCTTTTGGTCCAAACTAGCCTCTGAAGAACTCAGGAGGTGCAAACATTTTCTTGCTTTGGTCGTCATTCTGAAACCACAGGAACATACACATGGACACATAAACCTCATCAATGAGGATATCTGATGACATCCAGATTTTCCTCCAGAATGTTTGAGTATATAACCATCCACATGAACCATCTAGACCTCTCAGGTGGTCTGGGACAGGTCTGCTTTCTGTCCCGAGAGTCAGAACTAAACATGGAGAAGCAGCGTTGATTTTGTTTGTGCACCACATATCTGGAACAAACTCCCAGGAAACTGCAGGTCCGCTGCAACTCTCAGTTCTTTTAAATCAAGGCTGAAGACTTTTCTTTCTGATGTATTTGTTCTTACACTGCATTGTAACTTTTATTCCTGTATTTCATACCTGTCTTATTCTTATTTTAGGTGTTTTTACCTGCTCTTTAATGTTTTATGTAAAGCACTTTGACTTGCCTTGTTACTGAAATGTGCTATACAAATATAGGCATTATTTTCGTATAGGCAAATTCTTGTCTATAAGAAAAATGAATGACTGTTGACGGACCATTGTTGGGATTGTGTTTCAGGTACCTGTATGGGGAGCCGGTCCATGGGACAGCCTATGTTGTGTTTGGAGTGAAGATCAACCAAGAGATGAGAAGGTTGCCTTCAGTGAAGCAGGTGTCGGATGTAAGTCACTGCTCCATCCTAGAATTTTTCCTGCCACAATTGTGAGCCATGCACATCATAATTTTTTGCTGCTACTACAAGTTTTGGTTTTCTTTAGCATTGTCTTTATTTGCTTTCCTATTAAACTTATTTTTAAGTTTTTGCGTTGCGTTTCTGCTTTGCCCGGAGTTCCCCTGTTAACTCTGACTGAGTGCAGCACAGAGTCATTTGGCTTTTTCGAAAACAAATGTGTGTGAACGTTAATTCTTGAACTTTGAAATAGTAGTTTGACAAAAAGAAGAAATCCTACCTCAAGGTCCACCTTAAAAGCATTTTCTAGAGCTTTCAACCACATCTCACAGCCTTCTTCAGGGGAGGAAGTTTGCTCAGTATAAGTGTGTCAGTATCAGTTGCTTATCAAGACTGTGGGGGTGCTGTTAAAATGCTGTAGGTAGGATTGCAAAGATCCAGGACTTAGCCAAAAAATTTGAACATCGACAACTTAAAAGTCCCTCCAACCTTTCCGCTAAAGCCCAAAACGGTCTGCTGAGCCCCTCCCCCCACAAGGGAGAATGAATGCGTGTGCATGAGCAGAGATTGACAGCAGTTAGACACCCCCCTGGCCCTGATTGGTGCATCTGAACAGGGAGCGGTGAATTTTTGCAAATCGCACTACAGGCTGTAGGTGGTGCCAGAGGAGCCAGATTTTTTTTTTTTTTATTAAATTAAACTGCTTCATGTAGTTCTACTTGAACATAGGGTCAGTTTCAGCAAATATGACAGAAAGTTAGTTTTATAAGTACGTACTGCACCTTTACAAGCTCCAGAAGAAGCCTGTAAGTGGACTTTGAGATAAGATTTAATTTGTTGAAATTATAAATATTGGTTAATAATAAGTAATATATTAAATAACAGTATTTAAGTCAGTATTACCAGTGGAACAATTAGCTTTTTTCCTGTCAAATGTTTTGTGAAATTACTTTCTGTTGTTGTTCTCCTGCAGCTGGATGGAGGAGTGATCCGTCTGAGCATGGAGGAGATCAAGAGAGCTTACCCCGATGTTAGATCTTTGGTGGGCAACTCTGTGTATGTGAAGGCCTCTGTGCTCACCAACTCAGGTAAGCACTTTGTGTCAGTGGCTACACAGGAGAAAAAAAACAACAGAAAGTCAATAAATAGTCATTCGGAAAATGTGTACACAAAAATTGTTGGTCAATGTCACGTCCTGCTGCCTCAAGATACCAATACGCTAAGAATTCACCTGAACACACCTCCCTGTAAGACCAGCAAAGATGGGCGCAGGTGCATTTGCTATTTAAACGACATGGGCACTGGACGGGAAATTGACAACTGCGTCAGTCTTAAACTAGCAAAGACACTTGCATCGGGATTTGTGCTGCGCCGGGTGCAAGAAATTATCTTTCTTGTGCTGACACAACGTACTGTAGGAGACTTGTGATGGAATTTCCAGCTTATGAACTCATGCTATGTATGTTGATCGAGTGGTACTCAGGTGTCATTCAGGTCAGTGTCCAACATAACCTCCTAACCTTTCCAGACAGAGGAATACTTTAGTCTGTGTCTCCATAGATGATGGGAGACAGCTGTATGATAACACAGTGCTGTTTCATCCTGCCAAGTTCATGGAGGAAGCAAACATATAACACATTCTGTGTGTGCTGAGAAATTTGGGATAAGTATCTGTGTTTACGGCACCTGCAGTATCTTTGTTTACATTGAACGTTCAGCTAAACTTAACGCCTCCAGCATGAGTTTAAATACTCCTTCAGAAAGACAGGAACTTCAGCCAGTTGGGACGGCACGTACTATGTACTGCCTGCCTACATTTTCTCTTCAATTGAGGGTCCATTAAATACTTCTGTGTAATTCATCAGAGTCTCCCGAAACTTCTTCACATATGTGAAATGAGTTGTGCTGCTCCTGAGTTTTTACCTTAACAAGACTGGATTACAAACAAACTGTGATTTGCATTGTATCTATTGTGTTTGCCTTGTTCCTTGCACCACAGCCTAGTAAGACTAAACTCGTCAAAATGTCCTAAACAGACCAAAGTTTATTCTTTTCATTGTACAGGACAGCTCAATGCCCGGGGGGTTAGATTTGTATCAACATGACCTTCGACCCTCTGGACAGACAGTCATCACATTCCCCCGTGGCTCAGCTCTTGGGAAATGTGGGGCATTTCACAGAACACAAAAATGTGATAAGTTTGAAACTGGGAGGAGTTATTTTAGATATTTGAATGCAAAGGTCCTGTTTATTTCTGCATTTGATAACTGACTCAAGCTATTTGAAAACTTGGACAGATGTGAAAAGCCTCCAGATTTAAACATTGGTACAAACAATGTGACAGTGCATTCAAATATATTTGTTTTTACCCTTTAAAATAAAAAAGTTTAAAAATTTGCAGTTTTCCTTCAGGAACTGTTAAATCCATTAAGTGTGTGACATGGTGTAAAAAGTCAAAATACCACAGGGGACCTTTGTGTCTCGATTCCTTAACCTGTTGACCATGAGCTTTTTTCAGTGCTTTTGTCATGGTCAATAAATGTAGTTTATATGACATTATATCTCATTTTTAAATTTAAAAAAAAACAGAAATTGTGAATTATTTATCCTTATAGTTAAGATCAGAGAATGTTGAGTGGATCACATACAGGTAAATGTAAAGTTTAGTCAGGATACTGTTTTTGAAACCATTTACATTTTTTTTCAAATGCCATCAAATTGAATAAAACACCCAAAATTAAATAAAAATGTATCATCAGTTTTACCTGCGAAGATCACAACGTACATCCATGCATCCATGACATTTTTGGGGCAATTTTGTTTAAAGAAACCCATATTTCTGATATAAAAAACTAGTGGTCAAATTTGACCCGCGGACAACACAAGGGTTTAATGATTCAGGTTTGCGGTTATTGGTAGTATTTGACCCTTGTTTTTGTACTGTACAGGCAGTGATCTGGTTGAAGCAGAGAAGACTGGAATTAAAATTGTGGAGTCTATGTACGTCCTATCCTTCAAAGACATACCAAAGTACTTCAAGCCGGGCCTGCCCTTGGACTTTACAGTAAGGACTATCATCTATGTTAATGATCTATCCACTAAAACTGGATACTTTATTGTTTACGTCCAGTAAAATTAAACATCACAAGCTGGATCCTCTGTGTCTTGTGTTCATGTGTCCTTCAGCTCATCCCCTATGAGTAAAACACTGTAAAGTGTATAAAATCACAAAATCCTTTCCATTCCAGATCCAGGTGAGCCACCATGATGGTTCCCCGGCCCATAACATCCCGGTCAACTTGAAGCTGCAGGGCGTTTCCCCGGTTGACTCCACCAGCAACAACAGGGTCACCATCAACATGCCCCGCGATCAACAGCCACAAACCATTACTGTTAGTATGACTGCATTCTGCTTTTACTCACAGAGATGGTCGAATGTTGGTAAAATTTAACTAATTGTAACTAATTCTTCAGAAGCACGGCTTCTATTCTTGCTTCACACTTTTTCCTCCTTTCACTTTTACTCCAAATGTTCTGCTCTTTCTTGTATTAATTTAATATTTGCCATTGTTTGCTCTACACATGTTTATCTTGTTGTGTCCTCCTGTAAAGGTTGTTGAAAGAAAGGCCTGATCTACTGACATGGATCATTTAATTTTTTATTATCATCTCACCACAGCTAAAGAACATTGTAGCTCACCAGCTGACATCATTTCTACAGACCTCTAAGCACTTTTAAAAATGAATTTGTCTCACACTTCACCATTCAGCTTTTTGATGTGTTGAAACATTTCCCCAAAGTTACGCGTGACATATTTAGTATCCTTGAAAAGTTTGGTATCTAAAATTGTATTTATAATTTATTGAACAGAGCTGACATGATTGGTTGATTCAGATTGATTAGTCTATCAACAGATAGTTAGTCAGGATCAAATCTTTTTGATAATCTATTAATTGTTAAAGACATTTTTCACGCAAAACTGCCCAAACAAATCAGCAGATGAATCAAATAAATAATCCAAATGAATAAATACATTTTAAAAGTAAAATTAACATACAAAAGTGCCTGAGTGTCTTCAGAAGACATTATTTTGTAATTGGTCATAGACCAATTAGATACACATTTTGTAATGTGTGGTATTAGAACATCTTTCTAAAATGTCTTTTCCTGATTTCTTTTGTCTACTTTTGGGATTATAAAGTCAGAACTGTTACACACCTTAATTAGTTTTTTTATTTTGTCTGTTTCCCAGGCTGAGACCACGCAGGCAGACCTGAGACCAGACCAGCAGGCCAAGAAACAAATCACCATTCAGCCGTACGTCGCCTTTAACCGGGACCAACAGAACTACCTGTATATCTCCACAGGGACCGCCACGGTGTCTGTAGAAGACACACTGTCCCTGAAGCTGATCATCGCTCCTGCAGACCCGACACACAGACAGTACATTAAACACATTACCTACCTGGTGAGACAACATTTCCAGTACAACTGGAAGTCAGAAAGTAGAAACGTAGAACAATCAGTAATGGTGGAAGAAGTCTTCAGATTGTTTCCTTGAAAAGTACTTATATGACACTATAAAAAGACTCTGTTACAAGTACAAGTCCTGCATTGAAAATGTTACTTAAGTAAATGTATGTAAGTATCATCAGGAAAATGTACTTAAAGTATTAAAAGTAAAAGTACCCAATGCAGAAAAATCTTCACAATTTAGAAACTGGAAACGATCCAAACAGTTCTGTGTTTAAACGGCTAATCATTTCAGTTGGACTTGTTGGCTGTTATATTGTTGGACAGTTTATAATAACACATCGTATTTCATAAACTACATGTGTTTTGTGTGAAACAATCTTAATGTGTAAAGTAACTAGTAACTAAAGCTGTAAGATTAATGAGGCGAGTAAAAAGTACAATAGTAGCGGAGTAGAAGTACAACGTGTCATGAAAAAAAAGACTCAAGTAAAGTACAAGTACTTTCAAGTGTAACTCTCACCAAAATGCAACCTAGGTTCTTTTTGTGAATGTACCTGAGTCAAACATTCGTTTAAAAGCATAAATAGGACGGAAACGCCACTTTTAAGATTTACCGTATTGTCGTTTTCGGTCAAATGGCCTTTTGAATGGGAGTGCTAGGGGCAGTACTATGATAGCATCAAAATCACTATTTGTACTTAAGTTCAGTACTTGAGTAAATGTACTTAGTTTCAGTACATTACACCACTGACCATCAGCAAGTAACAACAACACAAAACCTGTATTGATCATGACTTTCTCCCCACAACTCCCTCAGGTGCTGAATAAAGGAAAAATTATTGTCGCCAAGCGTGTAGATGTGACGGGGCAGCTGGTCACCAGCGTCGGAGTGACGGTCACCCCGGAGATGATGCCGTCGTTCCGTTTTGTGGCGTTCTACAGTATTCCCTGGGCGGGGATGGAGGAGGTGGTGCCAGACTCTATCTGGGTAGATGTGGCAGATTCCTGTGTTGGAGGGGTGAGTGATCAGCTCAGTCTCATAGGTCACTAGAGAAGCCTCCAGAGTTTGTTGCATAGCTGAAAGAGTTCAGCACTCACTGCATGTGTCTGTCAACATGTAAAAAGTGTTCTTATACAACAAACCGTGGCTTGAAGCATAAATCATCAGGCTGTCCTTTATCTTTTCTTAGTTTACATAAATCCCATGAAAAGACCAAAACAACAATGAATTGATCTGACTATCAAGTGTTGTGTGTATATTAAAGCCTGATCTATCTTCTTCCTCTGTGCCATAGAGCTTCATTGTTGTCCAAAAACTAACAAAAGCACATCAATGAGCCACACTGTTGTACTGGGTGACATGTTCCTTCATTAGTTTATTCTGACTCAACCCAACATCCATCGTCCTGCTGACATAAATACTCACTAGAGCACCGAATGTGGATTAATTCACGTTCATAGATAGTCCCTGACTGTTTACAATCACTAAAAACTACAGTGTCTAGATGTTTTGGGAAATAACTAAACTACTAAATAAATAATTTAGTAGTATAATCCTGACCAACTTTTATAGATTTCTGTTTTTAGCAGGAACCAACGAGTTTGGGGCAGAGTGTGACTGACAGGGTAGGGAAGTCGCGGAGACAAACATGTTGCTGGTTTTGGTCTTTTTTTGTGGGGTTTGTTGGAAATTAGTATATTTTCTGTTTTTCTGTCTTTTGTACATCTTTGTTGTGATGCTTTTTATTTTATGCTGTCTTACAGCTGAAAGTCGGGCCGGTGGACGGCATACGTCGAGATTACACGCCTGGGAAGAGCTTTACTTTTAAGATCAGAGGCGATCCGGGGGCAAAGGTCAGCCTGGTGGCTGTGGACAATGCTGTGTATCTGCTCAACAGGGACAGACTTACACAGAGGAAGGTATGTGTGTGTGTGTGAACAGTAAACAATGTATTTGTAAAATAAAAACCTCAAACTGAAAAAAATCTTTATAAATTTCTTCTTTTTTTTTTAACCAATTAAACATAGTTTTTCCACTTTGTTTTAAAGTATTTATTTCTTTGCAAACTTGTCTATTAGTTATAAAAGTCAGTTTTTAAGTGACTTAATGGAAGACAGTGGAATTTTATGGTGTTACAAGTCAACAGTTTTTTTTTGTTCTGTACCAACTAGTATCATTTGTGTGCTTTTTTTAATCAAAATGCTATCCTGAAAAAAAAAAAACTCATGTTCCCCTTTCCTCAGATTTGGGGTACGGTGGAGCAGGGAGACATCGGCTGCTCCCGAGGGGGTGGCAGAGATGCCAAGGCGGTGTTCTCAGAAGCAGGGCTGCTCTACGCCTCCAGTGCCGGGTTTCAAACCACAACCAGACAAGGTACCTACGAGAATGGAGCAGCAGCTGCACGCTCAGCCCATGAGATGAATTTGAGTCATCCACTTATATAGAGTATTGATTAGTAGGATAACCCCTTGAGATGAATCATTTCATTTTCGAGGGGCTCCTTATTCTAGCTTCTTACCTCAAACTGTTGAGCAAAACACAGACTAGTTCACAGGATTACTTCATATGCTGTAATGTAAACAAAGTGTAAATAATGCTTAATTTATTTATAAGCTATAAAAAAGTCTGGAAATGCAAATTCTGCTTTAAAACTACTGGTAGGTAATAAACTGGATAAACGAGTGAATGATACTCAATTGCAAGCTGTTATTTGGACAGATGTTGAAAAAATAGCACATACAGGGTGAGCCTTTTCTGCCAGTCTTCTCTTGTTACAGTTAGCTTGTAAAGACAATGAACTTTAACTTATATACCATAAGAAAACAATCAGAAATTGTAAAATTCCTGTAAAAAAGGAGATGTCGTCTGTTTGAGTCCGTCTTTCCCTTTGTAGCAGCTCAAGGCCATGTTTGCACTGTGTGTTTGCTCAAAGTGGAGAAATACTGGAGCTATTATAGGTGGTGGACTGTGACAAACAGTAACTCCTATTAAAGGCTGATAAAATGCCAACATTTAGGTATATAGTTGGGACAATACAACTCTCTACTAAAAACCTGAAACTGCTTAGGTACTTCTTCTACTGCAAATGAAAATAATCATATATAAACATTAAGATTTTTAGAATCAGCTTAAACTTTGAATTAGTCTAGCTTAGGCTCCCTCTAGATAGGCAGTGTAATATTGATCCATCATGTAATCCTGTAAATAAGTTATTGCTGAAACTGCATACTATTACATCCTTGGTATCTATGGCAGACTGGCAGCACTGATCTTTTTTTATACAGCTGATTATTGTTTATCAGATATGTTGATTTGTAAAAAGAATGTCTGTGATAGAGACAAGCAGATCAACAAAATGAGCATTGATTCAATTCAATTCAAAGTGTTACTGTCATATGTACAATTACAATTCTTCCTTTGCTGTAAATAGAATGCCAAACAATGTCAAATCTTGAATATATACTACAACTATACAAAATATATTTTTTTAAAGAAAATAAAGCAACAATAATAATTATAAAAAGTGTGAATGTAAACAGTGCAAGTTATGCATGTGCAAACTGAAAAAATGTAAACAGTCAAGGACAGGTATATGAGGTAGACCATGATTATAAACTCCTAACGCTGTTCAGGAGTCTGATGGCAGTAGAAAAGAAAGAGTTCACGCCACGGTTAAAGATGTTTTCTCCCCTCCTCTCGTCAGCCCTGCGGTGTCCGGGCAGTGCCAGAAGGAGGCGCTCTGCTGAACGGTTGCAGCGTAAAGCCGAGCTGGGTGAGTAAAATGAGTGGATGAACTGCATTAATTGCTCACTTAGGGAAATAAGAACACCGCAACAAGCTGATATTGTAAAGTTATGACGTTGCTATTTCCAATGTGATAGCAAGCAGTTGCCTTTTTACACATCCAGCAGACAAAGAGCAACATTACGAGCCCTATCTCGCACCTGGTGCAGCGCAGCACAGAGCCCGACGCAAAGTGTCTTTGCTATTCTAAGACCGATGCAGTTGTCAATTTCCTGACCAGCGCCCGCGTTGTTTAAATAGCAAGCGCACCTGCGCCTATCTGCTCGCCATTGACCAACAAAAACCTGGTCTAAAGTTAATAACGCAGCATTTCACTGTTATTTTAACGGCAAATTAGTAAAATGCGCCTAGGCTTATGCACAGCGTGCGCGCACACTTCGCTTGTTACACACACAGGGAAGTGCAGCAGCACACAAACATGCAAAAGATTACAAATTACGATGGCGGTGCAAATCTGCCATCAGAATAGCAATGTGCCAAGGTAGAAACGCGCCTGGCTTTTAAAGGGAATGGGAGATGACACTCTGATTGGCCTATTGCATGTTACGCCCAAAACACACCTATGATTAATTAAGACACTAAGTACAACCCTTTTGAACCATGCGCCCAGCGCACGGACCCTTTTTTCCGCCGTCCAATTAGCAAAAGTGGATTTGGACACGCCCTAAACGCACCTGCACCATGCGCTTCACGCAGTGCCATGGAAATATCTGGCTTTTTAGCTGCTAAATATTCCACTCTTCACCAGCTATTCACCAACAATGATCATTCTCTGTTATACATCATCATTTCATTAATTGTTGAAATGAAAAACTATTAATACTATTACTCGTACTAATGACTCTGGTTCCTCCCCCCTCTGCCTCCAGAGAGTCATTACACGGAGAAGCTGCAGCGCCGCTGCTGTACGGACGGCCTCAGGGGGATCCCCATGCCGTACTCCTGTACGCGACGCTCCCTCTACATCACAGAGGGCTGGGAGTGCATGAAAGCCTTCAGATACTGCTGCGCTACTTACAGGAACCAAGAGTTTAACACCCAGATTCCCACCACCCCACCACCCTTTACAACAACTCCCCCTACCACCTCCCCTCCCATTTATTTCCATAGTTTTGGTGGAGTGGAAAGGACTGAACGAATACACCTATCACGGGAAAGGTTTAGTAAGTACTACCTCAACCTTATCTTTGCCATTCTGTTTAAGTTTTAGTTACCACTGTTTAAACATCTTGCTTTGAAATGTAGTGTTAGCGTGCTAACATTAGCTAATTATCACTACACACAAAGCACAGCAGAGGCTAATGGGAACATCATCAGTTATTTAAATATTTGGTCGTAAACCAAAGTATTGAACACATTCAAAATTGTATCTAATGTTGGCGCTAGAGAGGATAATTAATTATTCCTGAGTGGGACATGAACCAAATATCACGGCAATCCATGACTCACATCCCTACCAATGTTCTACCACTTCTTCACTAATCTACGAGCGGCAGTAACACCAAAGAAAAAACTAAGCGATGCACCAGAAATGGCAGGGAGGAAGACAACTGCAGGCTAAACATGGACGTAAAATAATTCTGCAAATGAGGAATGAAATGTATTCAACATGTTTTGTTAGATCTAAAGCTTTTACACAATGAATGTATTCATATCTTTTGTTTGTTTACAAGAAAAGTCTACAGGTCATATTTTTAATTGTGCAGTAGTTTGTTGTTGTGTGGACATATTAACAGCTTCTAGAATCATATATTGGAGATATGTAATGAGACCTACTAATCATATGTAAATGTGTTCAAATAGATTGGGGCGAACGTGGGTTGCCTGGACCGCCTGGACAGCCTGGAATGTCTGGACGTGGTGGATTTGAACTGCATATGAGCTTTTCAAATGCAGACACTATGAGAGAAAGAGAAGTGTTAAGAGTGGAAGCGAGGCACGACGAGGAGAAGGAAGAGGAGGAGGAGGAGGAAGAAGAGGAGGAGTATCTGGATGCATCTCAAGTGTATCTGCGATCCAAGTTCTACGAGTCTTGGCTGTGGACGGACGTTAACCTTCCCAGCCAGGCAGACAGAGACGGGTGGGTAATAGATAAAAGTAGAGGTTACATCAGAGGCAGAATCATTTATAGCATTTAATTAACTTAAACATCATCTGGTGGAACAGTGTCAGTATTCAGATTTGATTTATATTAGTGCCTTTTATTAATCCCTGGGCTGCAGTTAGGTTGTTGCAGGAGCAAAATGATGGGAATCAGCATTAAAAGTAATTAACTTTCATAACTGAAAACAAACTGTGAGAGGGACAAAGTTCTAAGAAATGTACACAGTGCCATGGATATGCATTGCTAAAGCGCTGTCCTGGTTGACAGCTCGATGAGGTAGAAACAATTAGAAACAATGCTGGTTTAAGGCTCTTCTGCCTTGGTTTAGGTTGCCGCTGGGTTCACAACCAAGCAAGCGTCAAGGATTTTTAAACAAACACAGCACAGTAGCACCCCTCTGTGCAATGTCAATTTGAAAATGCTGTAATGGACCAGCAACAAAAAGTCCAAATCCAGCCATATTCATGGTGTGTCATATTTGACACACATTTCCTGTCTGATAAACAGATGGATCAGGGACAGTCCAAAGCCTCTTAATCAGTTTGATCACGTCAAACAGGTAGCACTGTGAACTTCCTGCATTGCATCATGTTTTGTTTAGTCAGTGATAGCAACTGAATAAACAGATCAGAATTCTGATTCCTGTGTGTGCGATGTCCTTGTTTGCATTGTGAAATGCATCAGTCAACCAAAACTGCAAAGTTGCTGTTATTTTTTATCACCAAGTTAACATTTTACAGGATAGCTGCTGAAACTGTAGCCTGGCTCTGCCCTCCTACGTACTTCCGCTCAATTTTCATTTTCCTATGAAATGTACAAGAGTCTGGTAGGACCAGGCTGCTGAAACTGTAGTATGATGCAACAAAGCAAAAGAAAATGTAGAGTTTTAAAATCGTATTTCATTCTTTGTTTTAACATTTTTACAGCTATGCTATACAGTATTTTGTTTCATCAGTTTAAAAAGAGTCTGAGGCTTTGACCTGGGACCTCCTGGTGATAACACAGATATGAATCTGATTAACAGGTTAGCGTCTAAGAATGTGGACAACCCCTTACCTGACAGCATCACAGAGTGGGGAGTCCTGGCCATCAGTGCATCACCTCATACAGGTACGAGGAGGTTGTCAATTTGTGACTCTCAGTTTTTGACACATTTTATGACACTTTGCTTGTGCTTTTAAGAAGACCATAGGGGACTGTCACATATTCATCATTATTTGGAGTGTCCCCAATTTTATGACTTATAACTGATGAAAATGCAAGCACTTGACTTTGAGATGTCTACATTTTTGTGCCAGAATGCACACATGTATATACAGTCATTTCTTAACAGCAATCGTCCCCATTGCATTCCACCAAATCATCTCAGCATATTATCAACAGTTGTTTCTGTAGACTTTCTGTAGAATCTGTTGTCCAACAACTCATTCAGTTGCTTAACTCTACAGGGAATCAATACACTTTCAGTGGCCTAATAATTGCAGTGCTTAAAGTGTAAAACCACAACAAACCTAATCCTTAATGTTGCCATTTATTGAAAAAGCAAAGGCTGAATAAATTGTTCAGACTTTGCAAAGACTGAAAGTTCAAATCTCTAAACTCAAAGTTACTTATACACGTTCATGTGCAGAAGCCTCATCCCATCACTAATGTCCTTCTGAATGCCTGTAGGTTTCTGTGTCGCTGAACCTTACAATTTCAGAGCATGGAAGCATTTCTTTGTGGACCTGAAGCTGCCGTATTCAGTGGCGAGGAACGAGCAGGTCGAGATTAAAGCTGTGGTCCATAACTACAACAACGAGGAACTGCATGTAAGTATATCTCCTCAAAACTACTCAGCACAGCCACTTCCTTATTATTCAGCTGGGGAATTTAGTAAATATAGAAAGCATCTTCTGCGAGTATACTGTTCAAAATCTTAGTTTAGCATGGTAGCAGGTGACATTTGTTAGATGTAAGTTAGCACTTAACACACAAGGACAGCTTATGCTGGTGGGAATGCTGTTAGTTTTGCACGTATTTTCTGGTAGTCCATTCAATATTTGTCCAGACTTTTCACTTACTGTAGAACCAGAAATGTGAGCTGTATGGTGGCACTAGGCTACTAGAGGAAAAGTCAGGGGATCGTCAAAGTCAACAGGATTTATGGCTAAAACAATTCTAGGTTCACTCTGTTGCCACTCAATAATTCAATAAATCAAGTCTTGGATGAATAAATCTTGTGACTGGTTTACGTTTAGGTGAGGGTGGTGCTGATGAAGACAGAAGGCATGTGCAGCATTGCCTTTAAAGAGAGTCACACACAGGAAGTGACGCTGCCGGCCGGCTCTTCTGTCGCGGTGCCTTACACCATTGTACCGCTGGTGGTGGGGAAACTTCCTCTGGAGGTGATGGTGGTGGCCAGAGGCACGACGGCAGGAGACCGCATCCAGAAACAGCTACGTGTGGTGGTGAGTCACTCTTGATGATGAAGAGCTCTTTAACGGTAGTGAATAAAGTGTGTCTACTCCACCAGCCTTTTGGAGGTTGCTTTGTCCTTCTGAAATTCCGCTGCTAAAACAGGAAAGTTGATGCTCTGCATTGTAAAATAAGTGTCCTTCATGGTCCCAATCATTTTATTTTGATGGTACTACCATGATCCCAAAACAATTGCCATGTAGACAGTATGCAAAACAGAAATGAACTTAAAGTGCTCATATTATGTTCATTTTCAGGTTCAAAATTGTATTAAGAGGTTATATCAGAATATGTAGACATGGTTTAATTTTCACAAAAACACCATATTTTTGTTGTACTGCACATTGCTGCAGCTCATCTTTCACCCTGTGTGTTGAGCTCTCCGTTTTAGCTACAGAGTGAGACATCTCACTTCTTTTCCATCTTTGTTGGGAGTCGCACATGCGCAGTAGCTAGATAAGGACTACTAGCCAGTCAGAAGCAAGGTATGAGGGCATGCCACGCTAGCAGCTAGGTGAGCATTATAACGTGTTACAAAGTGATGCACGTTCGTCAAGGAAGTAAAGGCTGGACTACAATAGAGCTGTTTGGAGCAGTTTGTGAACAGAGTTTTCGGTAAGTCCCTTTGGGTTGGACTTTGGGCTTTTTGACTTTGTAAACCTATTACATGCACAAAAAAGATATAAAACACAATAAAGGAAAAGGGAAAAAGCCAATAGCATAATATGAGCACTTTAAGTCAATTTAAAGGTTAACAAATAGAACACATATAAAGAAGCTAATAACAAGAAAGTTGAGACTGACTTAAAGGAACACGCCGACTTATTGGGAATTTAGCTTATTCACCGTAACCCCCAGAGTAAGACAAGTCGATACATACCCTTCTCATCTCCGTGTGTGCTGTAACGCTGCCTGACGGCTGCAGCATTAGCTTAGCCCAGCACAGATCCTGCAGGTAACTGGTTCCAACTAGCCTACTGCTCCAAATTGTGACAAAAGTGACAAAATAACGCCAACATGTTCCTATTTACATGTTGTGATTTATAGAGTCACAGCGTGTACAAAAAACAACGTAACATGAGACACAGCCATCTTCTAACAGTAAACAAACTGGGAACTATATTCTCAGACAGGCTTGCTGCGAGCATATCAGTCCGCCCAAGTACTATATTCTTCCGCCTGAGAATATAGTTCCCGGTTTGTTCACAGTTAGAAGACGGCTGTGTCTCATGTTACATTAATTTTTGTACACGCTGTAACTCTATAAATCACAACATGGAAATAGTAACATGTTGGCATTATTATTCGGAGCAGTAGGATTGCTGGAACCATTCACCTGCATGTTCTGTGCTGGCCTGATGCCGCTGGAGCCGTCAGACAGCCTTACAGCACGCACGGAGATGAGAAGGGTATGTATCGACTTGTCTAACTCTGGGGGTTACGGTGAATAAGCTAAATTCCCAATAAATTGGCATGTTCCTTTTAATAAGGATATCTCTTCTTAACCCAAACAGCTGGAGGGAGTGCAGAAGGCTGAAGTTTGGAGTGCGGTGTTGAACCCGTCTGCTGAGGGAGGTAAGAAGATCGCAGTGATGAATCATTTCCTGTTAACTCCTGTCAAACGCATGTTAATATGCCAGAATTATGCAGATTTTTACGTTTTAAGTTGTATTCTCCTTATTCTGAATGAGTTGATTCCTCCTCTAACTCTGGTGTTCTGTAGTGGACCCAACATTTCGCATGGTGAATTATTATTATTGTTAGATCACAGTTTTATGAGTTACAAATCCAGTATTATCCAGTTCAAGTGTTCTCACAGACCTGACGCAAAAGAACCCTCAATGACTAAAATGTTTTGAATTAGAATTGACTTTACCTTGTAAGAGATGGATCCTTGTCAGGTTTGGATTAACTAGTAACAAAGTTTAAATTTATGGTTCTGTTTCCGTCCACTATAGGAACACAGACGGTTCGAGTGGGCAAGATCGAACTGGAGTCAGTTGTGCCGAACTCTAGGCCAGAGACATTCATCAATGTCAGAGGTCAGTCACTGACAGAGCGGTGGAAAAATTCAAAATAAGGCTACCAGAAAGACTGATTCCTGATTCATCCTCTCTCCTCCAGGCAATGTGTTGGCAGACAGCATTGATAACTCCATCAGCGAGGACTCTCTGGCCTCCCTGATCCAGATGCCCGGCGGCTGTGTGGAGCAAAATTTGGCAAGCATCACGCTGCCGCTCATCGCCACCCTCTACCTGGATCGAACCAACAGCTGGGAGAGTGTAGGGGTGCAGCGCAAGGCTGAGGCTCTCCGGTACATCAGGAGAGGTGCGAGAGAGGAAAAGGATGGATGGATTGATGGCTGGATGGATGGATGGAATTCAAAAAGTTTAAGAAAAATATGGTATAGATGATTAATTTGCTGGTGTATAACTACTAAGTGGATGGACTGATCTCAGTGTGTGGGGATGAATGTTTAAATGGATAGACAGTTGAGTACATGGATGGATGAAGAGTTGGAAACATAGGTGGATAGATGGTGGATGAATAGTTTGATACAAATGTGGATGGATGGATCAGTGAGTAGTTGGATGGATGAATAGTTTATTACATGGATAGATGGAGAGTTAGACACATGGATTGATGGATGGATGGAAGGATAAGTGGATATATTGATGGCACAGATGGATAGTTGGATGTACACAGATGGATGGATGGACGGGTGAATGGATAATGATCAGGATGGTTGATCAATGAACTTCAGACTTGCTGGACAGATGTATGGCTAGTTAGCTTGATGGATGATTTTGGGAACAAGCTTTGTTTTCATTATGAATAAATTCACATCCCGTCTTTAAAGTCTTCATGTTGTTTTCAGGCTACGAGAACCAGCTGGCATACAGAAGGAGTGATGGCTCTTACCCCCCCTACAGGAGGGAAGGCGCAAGTACATGGTACTGTCAAGATTTTACACATTTAGCCAAATCTTTAAAACCCATGAGCTGATTTCCAAAGAAAACCTGGTAGACAGATAAGCTAGAATTGTTTCCGTTTTTTGTGATCATTTGGGAATTTCAAATTTTTGCTTCTCTGTAGACTGACATGTATGCAGTATTAAGATATCTGATAAAATAAGGTAGCCAATGTTATATTTTAGAGGTTGGAATTAGGGCTGAATAATAATCGTTTTCGAATTGAAATTCGCAATTAATCAAATGTGAATTATTTAGTTGAATGTTAGGTGCAACATTTACATTTAACATCTTTTATTCCTCTTTTGATTATTATATTTACTGTTTTTTTCATAAGATAAATGCTGGAATAATGTTACACATTACAGATTGTTTACAGAAATGTCAGAAACTTTATTTAACATGATCACAGAAGGTGCAATATGTAGCACAAAAAAAATTCGCAAATCAAATCTTAATCACAATATCTGGCAGGAAAATCACAATTAGAATTCCCCCCCCAAATTGTTCAGCCCTAGTTTGAATGCATGTATGCATGCAAACACATTTATACCATGCCACATTCTGAAAATGAAATTAGTGTGTATTACTATCAGTATTCACTTCCTCATTACTTAATCTGTTAGATAAGTAGTGTAATGTGACCAAATAAAGGCTAATAACAGTCCACCTGATTGTCAGGATCACGGCGTACGTGGTGAAAGTTTTCTCCATGGCTTACTCCATCACTCGCATCGACGAGCAGCAAGTGTGTGAACCTCTGCTCTACCTGGTGAACAACAAACACCAGCTTTTGAGAGGGAGCTTCAAAGAGGACAACCCAGTTTACTCCACTACCATGACTGTGAGACACACACTTAAAAACACACCATGTCACCCTGCTGAAAACTTATGAAATCTTTTCAGCATTTTGTCTATCCTCTTTCCCTCTCTGTGTTCCTTCTTGGTTGTTCCTTTTTTCATTAAACTTAAATGAATGAATATCAGAATTATATAAATATCCTCCTAATCAAGTAAACAATCAAACATCATCATTAAATGTAGCTACTGTATCAGTGGATGACTTATGTACTGTATGTTGTTATCCTAGTAGGCAATGGTAAAGTTCATGTTCATACTAAATCTTTTGTAAAACAGTCAGAGGTGGGAAGAGTAGAAAAATATTCTACTTAAGTAAAAGTAATATTTATTTGATGAACTTTTACTTACTGTAAGTACAAGTAAAATTACCGGTATAAAGATCTACTAAAGTAAAATTAAAAAGTAGCTAATTTAAAAGTTACTTGCAGTAAAAGTTACCTAGTTACTTTTTTTGTTTTATATATTATATTATATACTGTGCTTAATATCTTATTTATACTTACTATGGTTATTTTATTTATTCACAGTCTTTTGGATTGGCAGATATCTTTTTTGCAAAACTTAAACATTAATGGCAACGTCCTCAGAATCAAAGTGTGAGGGCTTCTTTTTAGGGCTGCCAGAAATAGATCAGTCCTACCAGAGACAGAGAGACACATTTCTCATTCTGCCTCAATAGACCAGTATGCAGTGCAGCCACAGGGCTGGTGTTTGGAGTCAAGTTTTGAAAGGCATTCTTAAAAACTTACGAAATACAATAAATGTGTTATGCAGATATTGGAATGAACTGTTTTTTTTTCTATTTGAGTAAAAACCTCTTTTCCTGTGTCTCCAGGGCGGTCTCCGTGGTGACGACCCCGAGACAACACTGACGGCCTTCGTCCTCATAGCACTTGCCGAGGCCAAGCAGGCTAGGATCCGCTGCACTGGTCCAAGCGTAGAGGTAATTCATACTAAAATGATCTGCAGAGTTGCCAAGTTTTGCCAAGCAGTTCCATTTTATTTTTAGTTAACTGATGTTTATTTTATTACTTTTATTCCTCATTGTTATATGATCAGAGGTTTTATCAGTAGTTGTGCTTGTAACAAAGCATTATGTAATAAAATGTAATACAAGTTAACTTCATTATGTTTTAACACCCGCAATATAATCTGTCGCAATATATAATAAAAACCCTAAACGCAATATGTAATTGATTTTGCTGCATTTTGTAATAAATTATACAGCTGCAGTTCTTACAAAATGCTAAGGGTTGCACTTTTTTTTATGAAAGTGTAATGATATGATGCATTATGTATAACCTATGGGAATAGAAGTCTTTCTCTGCTGGCTTTGAAAGGCAGCATGAAGAAAAAAATCAAAAAGTAATAAATATAGCCTATTTCATTATAAACTATTTTAATTACTGTCATCTTTACTTCAATCAATCAATAATACATATATATATAATTTAATTCATAGAGCACTTTAAAACAACCAAAGATGTTGTTATTGCTTACACTCATTATGTACGAATTTATAACAAAATGTGGCAGATTATTACATAATGCGGGTGTTATTACATAATGAAGTGAAAATGTATTACATGTTGACTCTTTATTACATAATGCGTTGTTATTACATAATGCGTTGTTACAGTGGTTAAAACTGTTGTTTACCATATGTGTCTGCTGTAGGTAGCTGTTGGTAAGACGGCTGAATACCTGAAGAGTGCGCTGTTGACGACGGGGAGGAGGCCGTACACTGTGGCCATCGCCTCGTACGCGCTGGCTCTGCTGGGGAATGCTTCGCCCTACAACCCGACACCATCTTTACTCAGAGCTGCAGCTCCAGGTATCTCATACACTCAGAGCTGCAGCTCCAGGTATCTCATACACTCAGAGCTGCAGCTCCAGGTATCTCATACACTCAGAGCTGCAGCTCCAGGTATCTCATACACTCAGAGGTGCAGCTCCAGGTATCTCATACACTCAGAGCTGCAGCTCCAGGTATCTCATACACTCAGAGCTGCAGCTCCAGGTATCTCATACACTCAGAGCTGCAGCTCCAGGTATCTCATACACTCAGAGCTGCAGCTCCAGGTATCTCATACACTCAGAGCTGCAGCTCCAGGTATCTCATACACTCAGCCCAGTTTAATTTGTACACTACTGAGAGTCTTACCTACAAATACATCAAATTACTGCTTCAAACAATTCACTTTATTTTATTTGTCACTGTGCGAATAAACATAGACTGTATATATGAATCATAATATTTACAGTCTATGGTATAAACATGCCATTGGCAGCGTATTTCATTCTCCCCCCCTCCTGCTA
Source organism: Perca flavescens (assembly GCF_004354835.1). NCBI lineage: Eukaryota > Metazoa > Chordata > Actinopteri > Perciformes > Percidae > Perca > Perca flavescens. The sequence continues at coordinate 8,361,142 of NC_041332.1, read as the reverse complement.
TTTGCGTGTTACCATTTTTTAAGTCCCTTTTCGCTACGAGAAACAACAACCTCCGAGCTAACGATCTGGGTGACGTAGCAGCGACAGCGGCATCAACGGGTTGCTGCCATAGACAGTTAAAGGTTGTTGTGCTTTGGTGGCCATCATGTTGAATGTAAACAAAAAGCTGCTCGCTGGTCGCTGCGCTATCGTCATCATGTAAAGCCCACCTCAACGGTTGTTATTGGTGTAAAGTCCGCCTCAACGGTTGTGATTGGTGCCTCGATTTGGAAAAAATTGGAAATGGGCTTGAATGGGCTCTTGGCCAGACTGACTTGCAGAGCAAATCTCAAATTTGCCAGGAGTGTGTCAGGGTTTTCCCAGGCTAAAGTTTTTCCTTACCTGACTCCAGATCTTAAGCGAGAGGGATACAATCGGGCATGTGCCCACAGATGTTGAAGGCAAAGGGACTTGGGAGCAGAGGGCCGACCGCAGTAGAACTGCCCACTCCAAAAGTACCCAGACAGGAAGTGAGGCACAGTCGTCGTTCATCCAGTATAAAAGTTTATGCAGGTTAGCTGCCCAGTAATATTGTCTGAAGTTAGGGAGTGCCAGACCCCCTCAGTCTTAGGGGACTGTAATATCTCCTTGCGGATCAGCGGGTTTGACGCCCCAGAGAAATTTAGATATCGCCATGTCCAGCATGTCGAAAAAAGATTTTGAGATAAGCACCGGAATGTGCTGGAAAAGATAAAGAAATTTGGGAGGACAACCATCTTAATCAAATGTATCCGGCCCATGAGGGAGAGCGGTAAGACCGACCAGCGGTCAAAACCGCTTTCAGTTTTTACGACCAGAGGTAAAAAAAATTTGTGGAACATGATACGGCCGTTGTAACAAAAACCCCCAAGTAGTGAAAGCTGTCCTCTGCCCACTTAAATGACGATAACGAGGAGCACACGAGTCCGCATACAGTGAGACTTTATGAGTCGTGCCAGATCGTGTGATACCCTCAAAACCTTCCGCCGAGCAAAGCCAGTTGGCCAGAGGTTCTATTGCGATGGCGAACAGGAGTGTGGACAGAGGGCAGCCCTGTCTTGTGCCTCTCCGAAGTGAGAAAAGAGGTGACAATGTGTCATTAGTTTGAACTGAGGCCATCGGGGTTGAATATAACAATCTGATCCAGAGGATAAAGTCATGGCCCAGGCCGAACCTGTCCATTTCCTCGTATAGGTACCCCCACTCGACCCTGTCGAAGGCCTTTTCAGCGTCGAGGGACACCACGGTTTCCAGGGTATCATTACTTGACGAGTGGATGATGTTAAGTAGGCGTCTAGTGTTGTGGGAAGACTGTCGGCCAGACATGAACCCTGTCTGATCTAATATATAATCCGTTGAAGACGGAGTGCTAGAACCTTTGAGAGAATTTTGAGGTCAACATTGAGGAGTGAGATTGGTCTATAGCTGCCGCAAAGCAGAGGGTCTTTCCCCTTCTTAAGAATTAGGGAGATAGTGGCCTTTGATAGGGTGTCCGGAAGTCAATGCAGACGAAAAGCCTCGAAAATGGCAAGTTTTGACGAAGATTTGGACCGTGCAATAAAGCAGGCCTGTTTGGTTCTTTCAGTGAATGGTTTTAGAGATTTACAAAGAAGATGCATATAATATATCTCCTTAAATCCACCTTTACTGTTAATTGTTTCCTCTCTCCTCCAGGGGGAAGCCACTGGCTCGACAGTCAGAACACCTTGTTCACCCTGGAAGCGACCGGCTACGCCTTGCTAGCTCTGGTGAAGTTGGGGCGCATGGAGGAAGCTGCAGCGCCGTTTAAATGGCTGAACGGCCAGCGGAGGAGAGGAGGAGGCTTCGGCTCCACTCAGGTAACAGTAGGGCGAGTCATGGAGCTGAGCTGGCATCTGCAAATCCAACATTATTGTCTGTTTTAGTAAATTCACCTGCTCCAGGCTCTGATTAGTAGGTACTGCCTTATGTTGACTACACTGTTTACTGTTACATTATAGTAAAGCAGAAGTTTATTCACGTCCATTCAGATTATTCATTCAGATTATTCAGATGAAGCTTCAACACACTGTTTCCTCATGGACAACAGTTCTGTTGGGAATGAAGACTATAAGTCATTTATTCTCGATCTTTGGGAGCGGTATATGCTATATGTACACATGCACTCAGTTGCCAGTTGTTTATTATGTATATCTATTTAAAACTGATGCAATCTAATACAACAGTCCTGCAATAGAACCTTAATAAAGAATAAATACAAATATACGAAAAAATAAAAAAAATAACGATTAATCGATTATCAAAATAGTTGCTGAATATTTTTCTGTCGATTGGCTAATCTTTGCAGCTCTAATCTGAAAGTGTGTATCTTCTAGGGCTGCCACCTCTTAGTCGATTAGTCGACTAATCGGTCGTTTTGGTCTTAGTCGACTAAGATTTCTTTAGTCGATTAGTCATTTTTTATGCTTATTCATGCTTAATTACTTATTTCCAAGACACTTCTGAGCACATTTATGGTAAACACAAGATTTAAAGTGGTGCTTTTGCAGGATTAATTGTGGAGAAACTCAGTTTTACAGATGGTTAATTAACATACATTTATATTGTGCTTTTCTAGTCTTAACCACCTCTCAAAGCACACAGCTCTGTCAATTAAATCAACTAATCGATTAGTCGACATAATCCTATAAGTGTTAGTCGACTAAGAATTTCTTTAGTCGAGGACAGCCCTAATATCTTCTGAAAAATCATTGGTATGATAATGAAATTAGTACTATGGCTGGTCACTTCACTAATTCACTCTTACAGCACTGCACCTCTTACTCGCTTGCAAACTGAGGATTACGCAATAACGTTAACAGGAAGAGGACAGACATCACCCACTACTATCTAAAATCTCTTATTCTAATAATTTCTCTGTTTCCCTTCTCTGTTGGCTCCCAGTCCACCATGGTGGTGCTCCAGGCGCTGTCCGAGTACCTGATAAACAAACCTCCTGATGATGCCAGTCTGGATGTGGATGTCAGGATAACAGGGCGCAAAGAAATCCGCTACCATTTCAACCCTGTGAACGCCTACGCTGCTCGCTCCTCCAGGGTGAGAGACATGAGACCAAATGTAAAATCCAGGCGGGTTCATCAGTAGGAGACACTGGAAGTGTCTCATGATGTTTATCACTTCATGTTCAGAAACTCAGCTGAGTTTCATAACATCAAACACTGTGTTTGTGGGACATTTCGGGATTTCAGAGAACCACCGGTTGCAATAAAATAACCAGGGATTGTATTTTTTGATGTATTTTTTAAGATGTATTATTTAAGATGTATGCTACTAAAATGTCTTCTTCTCTGGTGCTTTTGTTGCGTAGTTGCCTGCTGATCTTGATTTGGAAGTGGAGGCTCGAGGGAATGGACAGGGAATACTGGAGGTATGATCAAGTTTTAAGTTTAGCGCCATTTTTCTTTTCATACAGAAATGCAGCAGGATATTGTTTGCACAGTACAAGGCTTTTACTTAACCATAATTTGCATGATTTGTTTCTCTTGTATGTCTCTCTCTTTTGTTTTGCATGTGGTGTCTTTGACTCTAGGTTGTGACCCATTACAACCAGCTGCCGGAGGTGGATGAGAAGATCTCCTGCAAGGACTTTGAGTTTAGCGTCGCTATCGAAGAATCCAGCGGTAACGCGAGTTCTCACACTGTCTCATATAGAGTATGAATGGTGTCTTTCTCTTCAGTGTTGTTTTCTGTCCTCTTACTGTAGACCAAGATAAGTCACTTTTAGTGCCACAAAGGGATGAAATACATTTCAGCAAAGATAAAAAAAATCTCCTGGATTGTTCCATTTCCTTAATATATCTGAAACAAACAACTTAAAACATGACATAATTACATTATAGCATAATATGACAAAGAAAACTTAAAACCGTCCTTGCTTTTTTTAACCAATAACACCTGCCATGACAGAAACATAAGATAGCAGAAAGCAACATCAAAGATGAACATTTGTATTAAGAACATCAAACATCTTAATGAAAAAATGCATAAATACATTTAATAACCTACATTTATAAAACACCTTTTAAAACAATGGTGAAATGTTTTTTAAAGAATAGTTATACAATATGTAATATGTAAAACATGGATGTTCACAACCTGAAAATGTAAAACCGATTTAAAAAAGAAAATAGTGCATGTTAAGATGTATTTTTTTGACATACAACAACACAAACCAACTTACCTTTAAGTAAAAATAAAATAGCATACGGTAGCACAGCCAAATAAATTATAGTGTTATATAAATTAAAGTCCACAGGACATGCAACCAAACTTCTGCACATTTTTCTGTCCCATAACAGAAAAGCCTCCAGCAGATGTGGAGAAATCCTACCAGCTCACCATCAAAGTGAGGTGAGTTACTGTTATTTTCTTTAACCTTTATATATATATATATATATATATATATATATATATATATATATATATATATATATATATATAAGGGGAATAAAAGACTAAAGTATCTCTTTGTCTCTTTCTATGCCACAGGGCTTTAGGACCCAGAGATGTCCGGATGGTGATTCTGGATATAAATCTGCCCACCGGCTTCACCCCAGAAAACTCCGACCTGGAGATGGTAATCAGCCTCTACTGCTAGATTAAGATGATCCAGGTTCAAGTTTAACTAGCTTTTGTTGAGGACATATCCACTTATTTTGAAGAGTTAAAACCACAAGAGAATGATTAATAGTTTTACTGCTTATCTTTTTGCTTTAATTTTGGAAGAACACCTGAAGTGATTGTCACTTGAAAGAATAATTTCCCACTTTCACAACAGAAGAGTAAAATACTTAAAGGAAAAATCCGCCGCAAAATTAAACTAGGGGTTAATAACACATGTGTACCGAGTCGACTGTTCTCTGGGATATGTTTTCATGCTAATCGAATGTGACCAGTTTTAGCCCAAACCGCAAATTAGCTTATAATGCTAGTCGTCGGGGCACGGGGAAAGTAAAAAGAAATCAATATTTCTATACCACTAACAAGGCTCAAAATAGCACCACACTTCCACGGTAGCATAATGAGGGTCCCTAAATGTAAACGAATGCCGTGTTTCAGCTATGTTACTGGTTACTGGTTACACAGCGTTCGTTGTTCGACTGGTCGTGACTGTTTTCCCAAGATGGCGCTTGCCTGTATACGTGAACAGTACTGTCTTTCTAAACTATCTTTTTAATAAACTGTCTGTACACTTACAAAGTTCTCAATGCTTCGGTTTACATGTAGGAACCCTCATTATGCTACTGTGGAAGTGTGGTGCTATTTTGAGCCTTGTTAGTGGTATAGGAATAGCGATTTCTTTTTACTTTACCCGTGCCCTGATGACTAGCGTTATAAGCTAATTAGCGTTTTTGGGCTAAAACTGGTCACATTCGATTAGCATGAAAACATATCCCAGAGAATGGTCGAACTCGGACATGTGTTATTTACCCCTAGGTTCATTTTGCCCCGGATTTGTCTGGGTCTTTGTCTTAAACACACAAAAGACCGACCTGAGTTGATAACATGGATTATACAAGTAACTTTCCATATAAAACTTTACATATTATTCTATAGCCCTGCTGATAAGGAGACTGTCATCGGGTGAGCAAGTAAAAAAATTGGCATTTCACCATCAGTAGTTGTTGTATTGAAACGTTGTATGGTGTTAGTCACTATTAAGGCGATCTTCCACGTGAGAAGAATATAAAGTTTAAAAAACAGTATTAATAAAAGAGCCATGTTTTTAAGTGTCTTAAAATAGCACTGGGCACCAAGTTTTGTTTCCCAAAACAGCACAGAAAGTACATTTTGAAGGCTACATGTATCACTTGATGTTTTCTATATCGGGATAATAACAAAGAAAATGACACTGGCTACCTGTTTAGGCCAGGCTTGCTAACTGATTCTGTAATTTTTGTGTTTGTCCAGTTGTCGAACTCAGTGGACCGTTACATCAATAACTTTCAGATTGTTGATAACCTGAGTGACAGAGGCTCTCTGATCATCCACCTGTTCAAGGTAAAACATTGTTTACTTGTTAGCTACCAGAAGGAAGTCAAAACGGTCTCTTGAAGTCAGTTTGTGCATCTGGTAATGTCTCCATTTTTTGTGCCTGAATTATCTCCATAACTTTGCATAATAAAACTTGGAGCAACTAAATGTAAGGAGTTTCCATATTTTACACAGCACTGTTACACAGAATACTCACATCTTAGAGAATGACCTCATGTTTTGGAGCTCAAGCTTGCAAAAATAGTATCCTCACTGGCTGTTTCTTTTCTCTGTTGCACTTAGTTATCCCCCTTTGTCCTCTCAGGTGTCTCACAAAGAGCCAGAGATCCTGATCTTCAGGCTTCAGCAGAGCTTCAAAGTCGGCCTCCTTCAGCCATCCTCGGTTACTGTCTACGAGTATTACAACCCTGGTGGGAGAACACATTCTGACCATCATAGCTCATATCACATACAAGAAATAGTTCACTACCAAAACATCTTAATCATCAGTAAAAGACCCAAACTGAGACAAAATAATAGGCAGATTTGGTCCTGGTTTGATCATGTAGAATATGTCCAGTTTATTTATTGTGATAGTAATATTGAAAAATAATATTTAATCTTTCAGTATGATGGTGACAGGTGTTGTACGTTCTCTCTCTCTCTCTCTCTCTCTCTCTCTCTCTCTCTCTCTCTCTCTCTCTCTCTCTCTCTCTCTCTCTCTCTCTCTCTCTCTCTCTCTCAGATCACCGCTGCAGTCGCACCTACACTCCCAGAGAGGACAAAGAGGCGCTCACTCAGATCTGCAGGGACAACGTCTGCCGCTGCACGCAGGGTAACGTGTGCACATGTCTGCAACAGTGCATTAGTGGACACGTTTGTATTTATGGTGTCTGTTGTTTTCAATTTCTGGATAAAAATAAATAAATTCTCATACTGTCCAGGTGACTGCTGCATTTCCAAAACCGACAGTGAAAACTTCCTCAATAAAGACAGAGAGGTGTTTGCCTGCAATACTTTACACCACGGTATGATACACTATCACACACTCACACACAACTTGATTAATCACAGAAGCAAATATGAGAGGATAACATGGATGGTTATTTGCAATTATTGGTACAATATGCAGAGAAAAGGGTCATTAATTACTTTCAATATTTTGCAAGAAGTATTAACAGCAACCATACCTATTAGTGGTAATTAATGTATTTCCTTATAATGAGATGTTCTTGTGCTTTAGTTTTCAAAGTGAAGGTGCTGAATGTCAGCCAGAGTTACTACGACAAATATGAGATGGAGATCACACGAGTTATCAAGCTGGGTGAGTCGATGCAATAGCCGGCTGTCTTTTATGGTTATCAGCTCTTTTTTATTTTCAAATAAAGGATAGTTAACCACTAACTACTAAGTAAGAGACATCCTCACAATGGCCTCACAATGTAGATTATCCAAACAAATAGCATGATTACTTATCAGATGGACCCATATTCACACTCGGTGGATTTAAAGGTCTGTTCTCTAGTCCTGAAGCTATGTATCATCTGAATCTCCTCCTACCGTCCAGGTGTGGAGGCAGGAGTCGAGGTGGGTCAGAAGAGGTTCTTCATGTCTCACGGAGGCTGCAGGGATGGAATCAACCTGAAGCAGGGCTCCGAGTACCTCATCATCGGCCCCAAAGAGGACTTGTGGAACATTGATAGTGACACCAACAGGTAAGAAGAGCAAGGAAAAAATAAGTATACTCGTTACAAAAAATGGTAGGCAATTGTGGGAGGAGAAGTTGGCTGCAGTGCAAGTGACAGTTGGAGGTTCTGACTATAAACATGGATGAGTTTATGTAGTCAAATTTGGAAAATGTATGTTTTCTAGCCGCCATGCATATGAAGCTACCCGAGTAGAACAAGTTGGATGCATGCAGTAAACTGTCAGCTGTTGCCAGTTGATTAAAAGTCATGCCTTCCTGAAAATTTAAAGTGCCCATATTATGAAAAAATCACTTTTTCTGGGATTTGGGGTGTTATTTTGTGTCTCTGGTGCTTCCACACACATACAAACTTCAAAATCCATCCATGCTGTTTTGAGTGAGATACGGGTTTCTGAATGTCTTCTGCCTTCAGTCTCCGGGTGAGCTGTTCAAAATCTGCACGGCTTTCTACGTCAGTAGCTGAGACGAGGTGGCTAACCGTAGCATGCTAGCTTGTTCTCAATGGCAAAACACTGCTACAACACACACTAGTTCACCATAATCTACAAAAGAACTACTTACATGTCCCTGTTCTGCAGGTATTCCACGCAAAGTTGGAAGTGCGCCCTCATTTAGAAGAAGTCTCCCAGCTAATTCTGCCTTGTACTAACTGAAGTTGGAGAAACAAACAACTATCTGATGTGATCCTTACCTAGCTACTGCGCATATGCGCCTCCCCACAAAGATGGGATAGAAGTGTGATGCCTCACTCTGTAGCTAAAACAGAGAGCTTAACACACAGGGTGAAAAGAGGATCTGCAGCAATGTACAGTACAACCAAAATATGGTGTTTTTTGAAAATGTAACCATGTAAACCTATTCTGGTACAAACTCATAATAAAGCGCATAATATGAGCACCGGTACTGTTTGCTTGCTGCATCGCAAACTGACGTTTGAGAAAACCTTAGTGTCCCCCTAAGTACAAACTCTGACTTACAGTAAAAAGGTTCCTTTATTTTTATTTTCCTAGTTATCAATCAAGTTTCAAGTTATGTATTACCAATGTACAAGTTGGCAATGAAAATGTTTGATCTCTGACATCCTCCAATACTGCTCATTAAATATGTATAAAAAGAAAACAATGCAAAAAAAAAAAAAAATGAAAATCTCAGGCATAAAATATTGCAGAAGTTGAAAAATAGGGATGAAATAAAACAACTAATAATGAAATGAAATAAAGTAATATAAATGTTAGGCTGGTGTAGAGTACTTGCAAATGAATTCACTGAATGTAAACAGTATAAGTATACACATGTATAAACAGTTTGTAAAATGGTAAGTAAAGAGTATGTAAAGGTAAAGTGACGGTATCACTTATTACTAAGTACTACTAGGGACTGAAGGACAGAGAAACTACACCGGTGATATTCTTTAAATAATGAAACTGCAGTAAAAGATGTATCCTAGCCATTTTGAGGCAAGGTGCACAAGCCAAAATACACCCTTACAGTCTAGACTCCTCTCTTTCCTCCCTGTCTGCCAGATCCATCTACATGCTGGGAAAGGACACCTGGGTGGAACGCTGGCCTACGTCTGCAGAGTGCTCCAGCATGCAAGCTAAATGCAAGAGCCTCGATGATACTGCAGATGAACTGTCTGTCAATGCCTGCAGGGTGTAGAGGCATCTGAGACGCAACTGCACACCTTTATCCTGTGATGTTTTGTGGCAAAGATGTCAAATAACTGTTCACACAAACATTTAATGATCATTTTAGGGTTAATGCCAGAGTAATAATGACATTAATTAAAGTTATTTGTGTTTTCACTGTAGAAAAAAGAACTGAAGTGGAGTTTTTTTATAGCAACATACCCAACAGGTTTATCTTTACTGTAATGATATAAGAATGAGAAAGAAATAAACATCAGTAATAAAAGAAAACTAAACTGTCTTCTCAAGGGTATCATAGCTTTTATAGAATGGTTAAGAAAAAACAGTCGCAATGCCTAAAATGTATTGTTGATAAAAGGATGGGATTAATACAACAAACTGTCGCAAAAGACACCATCTTCATTATCCTGCATACAAGTTTATTTCATTTATAGGGCACTTAAAAGCAAACAAGTTTTGCACCAAAGTGCCTCACAAAGACATAATCACTTCGAATGAAATGGTTGACCAAGGTTTCATACTTAGGTTAACAGGTCAGTTAAGTTCAGGTTGCAGAGAGATCAATCCAGACGCGTAACTATCGGTAAGCAGGGTAAGCGGTGCTTATGGGCCCGGACCAATCAGGGGCCCGCATCACTGGAAGATATTGATTGACAGCCAGGGCCCCCTATCGCATTTTCATTACTTGCGACAATCCCAGCAGTCCCACGTGCAGCCACTGACCAAGCGGGAGTGAGAACGGGTCAAATTGATTTCCTTGTTTCTGTTATGAAGATGAGAAGTGTGTGACTTGAACATCTCACATTTAAAAACAAAATGTACAGCGAAAGACCGTGTTAAACTTTTCAGACCGTCTTGCCAACCTGTATACATTTTAACATCAATGTACGCTGTAATGGTTTTTTCATTATATAGTCACTGAAGCGGCTGCTGTTTGAATACTGTCTGCTCTCTGCTGCAGGCGGGGCTGCTGCTCCATTTCCCCCATGACCTATGCGCGCACACACACACACACACACAATCACAAGTGTGCAATGATAAGTTAAAGCGCAATAAGTACTTTATCACACCGTATGAATGTGTGTGTGTGTGTGTGTGTGTGTGTGTGTGGCCAGGATAGGAAATTAACTAACAATGTAAGGATCAACAAGCCACTGACAGTAACATATATGTTCAAATTTGATTAATTCAATAAATTATTAATTTCTGTCTTAAATCCACCAGCCATTTTCATATTATACCAACATTTGCAGCATCCTGAGCCTTTTTGGTAAGGTTCCTAGGAAATCTCAGCCCAGAGTAATTAATTAATAGTAATAATTATTATTTTCCTTTTTATTTTTAAAGAACTATACAAAAAAAATGCAACCTGTTTTACAACTTTCACTGTCTTCTGCAACTTCATTGCAACAAACCTACAAAAGACATTGCAATTTTTATCGCATTTTTTTGCAAAAGCTCCCGTGAAATCAGGCATTTTAGGCCATAACAATCTCCAAAAAAGGCCGCAAAATCCTGGAAGGACTGCCCTTGTGTGGTTTTTTAATGTGTTATGGTGCACATTCACCAGTGTTTTTTTGTTGTTGTGGTGCGTGTCATCTCATTTCCTATAATCTGTGTCTCTATGATCCTGTCCTATTCATGGTGGCCTACTCGTGGACATTGCGCCGTCATCACGTGCTGTAGTAGGGGGGCCCGCCTTGTTAATCCTGCATAGGGGCCCGGTGTTGGCTCGTTACGCCACTGGTTCAATCGCTGTTACACACATGACAATCAATTGTAGAGGGTTGTATCTGCTGGGGGTTAAAACATCCAAACAACAGGGTGTCATTGAATGTACTTCTAAATAATTAGACTCCCAAAAACATGTCTGTTTAATTTTGTAAGTTTGAAATCTGTGGTTCTCGTAATGCTGTTTTTTCACAAAGAAATATATACAATCAATGGTTACCTGCTCACATAAACAAACTACTCAATATAAATACCATGCTGGAGATTTCTTCTGTGTTCAGCAGGTTTTTTGTTGATTGTGCTGTACAATGCAGATGAATCCTCCCCGTCTGACTTCTGACTTCTGGTTTTCAAAGAAAAAAAATGGAATCAGGGATTTTAATAGATAAGATATTAAATGGTACTAACAGTGATTTATAAAACAGGTCAAAGCACATCAGGCAAATGCAACAGCGATTCGATGTGTCCAAGCTAATAGTCATTCTAATCTTAAAGTCAGGATAATGTTCCTGTGAGAAGAGCTGCTCACCTCTTAAATGTGACCGCAGCGTACACAACACTCTCTTCCTCCTTCTGTCTGTGGAGCCGAGCTGGTCTGATGTAGAGAGAATCTGGCTGGTTCTTGGTGAACTGGACACTGGCATAGTGAAGGTCCTCCTGCCCATTGTCCGGCTGTCTCTGAGTAGTTAGATACTGCAGAGACAAGATCACTGTTACTTACAGTAAAGGGACTCCCCCAGAGGTGGCCTATCCACAGCCAGACGTTCAAGGAAGTATCATTACAGGTGGGGTATAGAATGCTGCAGCCCAATGTAATTGGCCCGATAAAATTTGGGAAAAGGAGCAAGATGAAGTGCTTTCACATGTGATCCAGCAGGTTCAACTCTTCTTCCTCACCTGTTCCCTGGGTTTTGGTCTCTCTTTAGGCTCAGGTGATTGCTTGGAAGCCCTCTTCTTTCTGGTTAGAAAGAAATTAATGAATAATTTAACTCTGACAAACTGACTGCTTTAAGGATTTAAAATGTAATGAAGGGAAACATTTTAAGCAAACCTCCAGGTTAAACAAACATATTTGGAAAAGAAAATTTAGGCCAACTTTAAAATCATCACCCAAAATCACAGATTACAGACTGACTTCCTGTTACAACTTTTGACCTATTGTATCCATAGTTTTGTGTTAACTGTCATGGTTTCAGCAGGAGGACCCAAATGCAAGATTCTTCCAGGCAGAAGTTCAGACAAACATGCTTTATTCTGACTCTACATCTTACAAACTTACAACTACAAACAGAGAGACTAACCGACAAAGGACAGAGGACCACCAGGAGTAGAAATACACAGACCAATTAACAGGAAGACAGGGGACTGGACAAGACCATAATTGGGAATAGGTGAGAGCAGAAACAGAGGGAAACTAACAAGACAGGAAGTGCAGACCATATAAGGGGATGGGCAGAGACAGGCTGGGGGAACGCATATTAATGTTAAAAAACCTCATAAAGTGACATTTTCATGCCATGGGACCTTTAACATAATAATGGATACCATTGACATTTAAAGTAAACTATTGCCTTATTTCTTTCCACATTGGACTAAATTGTAACAATGCCCCCCTGTTTCTGGATAACTGTAGTACAGTGTTGCCAAAAATGACAGAATGTATGGCCAAACCTTTTCAAAAATAAGATCCAAGTTTATTGTTTGAGTCACGTTTGTTTCAATGACTCTATGAAGGTGCTTACCTAGCCAACATAAAACCAGAGAGCAGTATGACAGCCAGGACAAAAGCAATGGTTGTTCCAACGGCTAATGATTTCCATATTCCTAGAAGAGGTGATAAAATGACAACACTGACAATTAATTAGGCTGTTGCAAGATGTACAGCACCATTGGCCTCAGAGTAGTCTCGCTTTGCCAGACCCTCCTCCAAAACGCGCTGGAGGAGAGTCTGGCTACTCCACATAGCATTCGGGGATGGGAGGAAAACCTGCTCTGGTTTATTGGCATATCTTTAAACCAATCACAATCGTCTTGGGCGGTGCTAAGCACCAGAGAAAAGCCGTGGTGCCACTGCAAAATAGGCTTGGAAGGAACTTGTTTTGGTGGAAGATGTGTACGTTTAAAAGTTGTTTTAACAGAAAACTCAGATTGGACAGATAGTCTAGCTAGCGGTCTGGATTTACCCTGCAGATATCAGAGAAAAGGTTAACTGTAGTCCTCATAAATCGACCAGAGTTTAAAATGTCAACACAAAGGAAGCCCAAGGCAACGGATATCCGGCCCAAATCAGTGAAATCCGGCAGATTCTCCGGGAGCAACGGAGCAATCCCGGAAGTGGAATGTCAAGGATATAGACTAGCCTCAGAGTGACAATGTAAAAAAAATACTTGTTCATACAATTTAATATATTTTTTATTTTGGGACAGTAAAAGAATAATGGCTATATCCTCTATTCGATCCATGTACTTCTGAATTGAGATCTTCACTGGTCTCTGCCTATCCAAACCGGATGTTTGTGAATTATTTTTAAAAAGTCTGATTCAAAACAGAAACAACATGCATTTGACCATCCCAGTTGTAATCTTAAACAGCAAGAAAACAAAAGTTTCCTAATTTTACTGAGACATATGCTGCGTTCATGCCAACTGGGAATAACAGGGATAACGTGATTACGTTGTTTTTCCGACTGCCAGCGTTCACATGGTCGGGATGCGTCTTCTTCTTCTTCTGTTATATTGCCGTTTGGCATAACAACTTTTTGCATGACTGCCACCAACGGTTGGCCGTAGCCTAGAGCATCAGGTGTGTGAAAACATGGAGGCCACAATAACAAAAGATTTTCTGCTGTTTTCTTATACGAGCATCCAAACAGCACATGACCAGGTGTTTGTTTGTGTTATCTGCAGGACAACGAACGTGAAATGACACGGATAATGTGTTTGTTTTTTTTTATACATAGGCCTATTTATGAATAATTTCAAACATGTTATGTCTGTGCATCAATCAATCAATCAATCAATCAATCAAAATGTATTTGTATAGCGCTTTAAAACAACCAGCAGGTATCCAAAGTGCTTCACATCGGAACTAAGAATAGACAACATATCTTGCAATAAGAAGAATGAAACGTAGAAAACAGTAAAATCATAAAAGGTTACACAGAAACAGGAAGAGGAAATTATCACACCACTACTGCGTATTAAAAGCCATTCTAAACAGGTAGGTTTTGAGTTTAGACCTAAAAAGAGCTACATCTGTAATTGTGCGAATATCAGGGGGTAACTTGTTCCAGAGTGTCGGGGCAGCAACCGCAAAAGCCTGATCACCCCATCGTTTGTACCTTGACCTTGGCACTTCTAAAACCAGTTGGTTAGAAGACCGCAAAGACCGGCTGTGCTCACGCAGGGTTAAAATCTCGGATAGGTATTCCGGGGCTAGGCCATTAAGGGCCTTAAAAACATCTAATCTAACATCAAATCTAACATCAAATCTTAAAATCTATTCTAAAACGCACAGGGAGCCAATGTAGGGTGTAAAGAACGGGAGTGATGTGTGCACGTCTAGATGTATTTGTTAAAAAGCGAGCAGCAGCATTTTGCACAAGTTGAAGGCGTGAGATGGAGGTTTGATTCAAACCAACATAGAAAGCATTACAGTAATCCAACCTTGAACTAATAAAAGCATGGATCGCTTTTTCTAGATCATGCCTGTTAAGGAATGGCTTAACTTTAGCTAGTAGACGGAGCTGGAAAAAGCTCATTCTAACAACATTGCTGATTTGTTTGTCAAATTTCATGTTGCATTCAAAAGTAACCCCCAAATTTCTGACAGCTGGCTTAAAATATGAAGCCAGTGCTCCCAAACTCAAGGATGGACCGTTTGTCGTGCCTGAAGTACTGAAGATGATACACTCCGTTTTATCTTCGTTCAAGTTTAGAAAGTTTTGTGATAGCCACAACTTAATATCATTGATACAACTTAGCAGGGAGTCTAATGCGACACGGTCATTCCGTTTGATAGGCAAATAAATTTGCTAATCATCTGCATAACAGTGAAAAGATAAGTTGTGCTTTCCTATTATAGCCCCTTACGGCAATATATATAAAGAAAACAGGATTGGGCCAAGAATTGAACCCTGGGGTACCCCACAAGAGAGGAGTGGTTGACGAGGAACAGTCACCAATCATAACAGAAAAGCTCCTATTCGCCAAATAGGAGCTAAACCATTGAAGGGCCGAGCCTCGGATGCCTATGTACTGATCAAGGCGAGAGAGGAGGACTGCATGGTCTACCGTATCAAACGCCGCTGTGAGGTCCAATAGCACTAAAACAGTAGGATTTCCGGCATCTACAGACAGGGCAATGTCATTGTGCACTCTAAGCAGTGCAGACTCAGTGCTGTGACGTGATCTAAAACCAGATTGAAATTTTTCAAACACAGAGTTCAATTGCAAAAAGGCTTGTAACTGTATAAAAACAACTTTTTCCAAAACCTTTGACAGAAAAGGCAGATGGGAGACTGGTCTAAAATTGGACAACACTGTAGGGTCAAGATTAGGCTTCTTAAGTAGGGGCCTGACCACAGCATGTTTAAAGGCAGCCGGGACAGAACCTAAACTAAGACAAGAATTAAAAAAAGTGAGTAGACTCGGCCCAATGGTGTCATTAAAAACCTCCTTCACTATCCTGGCGGGAACAATGTCTAACGGACAGTGGGTAGGTTTCATGTGTTGCACGATCTCAGAAAGCAATGTCAGAGAAACTGGCTGAAATTCCTCAAACACAGCAGAATGCATAGGAGCAGCAGGTACAAACACATTAAAACTAACACTGGCGTATTGCCTGACAGATGCAACTTTGTCAATAAAATAAAAGAGAAACTTCTCACAGGTACTAGTTGAAACCTCTGTCGGATCAGAGGTGGATGGATTCACAACAGAGTTAATAGTATTAAATAACACTCTGGGTTCATGGCATGATTCTTAGCAGAGGCATTTGTCCACAATAAACAGTTTATTATCATTAAAATATGTTCAGTGAACCAAAGTTGCCTCCATCAAACGTCAGTTGTCAACAACACGTCACCAACTGGGAAACTCGGTTATCAAAATCCAGCCCGAGTTTCCCACCTCTGATTCCCACAGGACGTTACGTGAATAGTGACGTTTTCATTCGGAAAAACGTTTTTCCGATGTCCATGAACGCACGGATTAGACACAGAAGTATGTCATGATGTCACTTCCTTGCAATTCCAAAGCACTTGACAGTCAAATGACCACACCTTTCAGCCAATCTGTGAAACACAGCCATCAGGTGTGGAAACACATGATTGCTTAATTGTAGACACACCAATCAGGTTTAACCACTATAAAAATGCAGCAGGTAAGTTCACCTGCCTTCAACCAAAATTAAAGGAGTCAGAAGAAGAGGGAGGGTGAAAGGGAGAATCCACAGAGGATGAGAAGGAGGAAGAGGAAGGGGTACCCCTCATTGAGGCCATGGAGGACACCTGTGAACCAGTTGACTTGCAGCTGTGCAAGGATGGATTCGACATTCAACATGGTTCTTCCCACGGTGTCTTGCCAATGAGGATATTGCCTGTGATGTTGATGAAATTCTCTGGCCAGATTCAGCTAGGCGAAGAGATAATGTCTAGTATTTTCTGTACTTTTTCAGATTTTAACCTGTAGTGGATACAGTATTTTATGTGTCTGTTGTTTGCTGAGCTAACAGTGTTATGTACACTACTGTAGTAGCTGTATGAAAACTGGGACATGTTTTGTTGTGATTCTCCATGTTGACATGTTGACTGATTTGGGTATATGGAGAGAAATCAATTATATTTTCCTCAGTCCTCAGTCTTGTGTAGTGTTTGGTGAACTTATTGTATATTTGCACTTTCTCTGTGTACTTCATTTACAGTACTCTAATCACTGAGAAGTAGAATTGCTAAAAGTGTTTTAGGTTAGCAACAGCAGTGTGTAACTGGTTCACACAGAATTAAGCCATATGAAACGTGTGTATGTTTCATATGGTAAACAAAATATGGTTTTAATAAATAAGTGTATAGTTTTTGCAAAAGTGTTTCATTTTGCAAAGGGTCTGAGGTGTTCTGCTGATTGGTTGTGCTAATTGTGTGTAGTGTTTTGAAAAACCGGTTCCTGCTTTCAAAGTAGTGCTAAAGCAATCAGAAAAAAACTGTAACATGGGTCCAAAAGGGTTGAAAAAGTTCATGGCTGGTGTTTTTCTTAGGGGTGGCACGGTTCAAAAAACCCACAGTTCGGTTCGTATCATGGTTTTCGGGTCACCGTTCTTTACGGTTCTTGTTATTTTTTTCTTTTAATCTTTAAAATCCAGATATATACTTCAGCATATGATGTATAGCTAAAACTAGCATATTGAATGCATGTTGCACAATACATGAATGCAGTGTCAGTTCTATATATTGTTTTATTTCCGCTGTCATCATAGGTAACATGAAATCCAAAATGTTGCCACACACCAGACTATATATGACGCTGACGCATCCTCCAACTCCAGTCAGCCTTCCTTATCTCTCCTACTTGACATTTCTGCATGTGACGTGACCTGCAGCACTCCACACTCCACTTGAGGAACAATAGGCTCGCTTAAAATGTTTTCAGAAACACGTTTCGGTGAACTATTTTCGTAAAATACGAGATCGTATTCAGAACGAGACGCCGTTAGAGTCTGTTTTGAAATTCGGGGAGCAGCAAGACCCACGTCACACGTTCGTCCAATCAGCTGCCATGTGTTGCGTTCGTCAAGCTAATCCCCCTCGTCATTTCCGGTAAGTGTTTTAACATAGGTGTTGAAAGTGGGCACTACGGCAGTAAGAGGTTAGTGCACATTAACAGTATACTGACGAACCATGTGATGCCTAACGCTCCGAACCGAGACAAGCGAACCAAATGGTTCGGATGTTTTTTCATGAACTGTACCACCCCTAGTTTTTATCTATTATTATATTTTTACGAATCTTATTGGTGACTAGGTCTGAGCAGTTTCACATAACTGGTTTGATGGGGAGGGGATCTGTTCCCACTGCATTACATCAGATGGTGTGTTATGATCTCATCTATGATCTGTGTGTGTGTGTGTGTGTGTGTGTGTGTGTGTGTGTGTGTGTGTGTGTGTGTGTGTGTGTGAATTAAAAGACTTACCTGCTACAACAATCAGATGTAAGGTGGAGTTCTGACTTCCTCTTCTGTTCTGGGCTTCACAGTAATAATTCCCACTGTGTTCATCTCTGAAGTCAGTGATGGTGAAGATCTGTCCTGATGCTTTTGGTGAGTCTTCATTCTCCTTGTACCAGGTGTAGTTAGCTGCTGGGTTAGCATCACTGCTACAGGTCAGATTCACTGAACTGCCCTCCACTATCTCAGCAGAGGGACTCACTGATACAGAGGGAAGCTTTGGACCATCTGGAGGAGAACATGTAAAAGGAGCCAAATCATTAATGTTTGCAGACATGCTGTGTGTCTGGACAGGTTTAAACTTAAATGTACAAACATATTTGTGTCCCTCTATCGCCATTATGGAGTACATAAAATGCACTCTTTCAAATGTATGGTCACATGAGACAACTTTGTCCTTGGTTTCCTGTAAATAACAGGTGGCTCTACTTCCCCAACCGCACAAATCAACCCACTAATCCCTACTTTTAAATACAGTGTGAGCCTAAGAGAAGTGCAAATGTTTAATACTTACACTGAACATCTATAAATACAGACTTAGAGGCTAACTCTCCGTGTTGATTCTCAGACTTGCAGTGGTAGTTCCCTCTGTCCTCAGAGCTGATGGAGGGGAAATGATAGATGTCTTCTGGTCCTTGAAGCAGTGTTTGGTTCTCCTTGTACCAGGTGTATTTAGCTGCTGGGTTAGCATCACTGCTACAGGTCAGAGTCATTGAACTGCCCTCCACTATCTCAGCAGAGGGACTCACTAACACAGAGGCATGCTTTGGAGCATCTGGTAGAGATGATTTGACATAAGTTAACTTTACAATCAGCCACATGTTGCCAATAGTGAATTAAACCTCTCCATAAGCAACTACTGGAGCTGCTCAGTTAAATGCAGCAGCAGACTGTGATGTGAAGCAGACAGAGTTGAAGACCCAGAAAGACTATTTTTAAGTGTTTAAAACCTGAACATTAAGCTGAATGTTTTCTGCATAACTGTGTAAATGCTGATTCAGCAGCATTCATAGTATTTCTATCCGATTCTTCTGTACACCTTTTTCTGCTTTTATAATTGGTGTGTATTGTGTGACTTACACTTTTTGTGTGTTTTCATGTTCTTCCGGATTTTCTTTGACATACTATGACTTTTCCGACATACCATACTATGACTTTTTTATCACTTTTTTCGACATACTATACAATTATAATTTTAGTAAATTATTTTATATACTATACTTTGACGTTTTTATCCTTTTTTTGACATACTTTACCATGACTTTTTTTGACATAATACACTATGACCTATTTTATCGCTGCTTTAAACCTACCATTCATGACTTTTATGCTAAACTGACTTTATCACTTTTTTTGATATACTGTACTAAAACTTTTTTATCACTTTTTTCGACATTCTATACAGTGACTTTTTTTTCAAACTACTATTAGAAATTATCACATTTTTGACATATGCTATCATTTTTTTGACATAATATACTATGACTTCTTTCTTTTTAAGAAGCTTTTGGCATTTTAGGCCTTTATTTGATGGGACAGCTTAGACATTGAAGGGGAGAGAGAGGGGGAATGACACGCAGCAAAGGGCTGCAGGTTGGAATTGAACCAGTGGTCGCTGCGGCAAGGGCTGAGTCTCTTCTTTACATGGTGTTAATGCCCTACCAGGTGAGCTACTTTTTTATCGCTTTTTATCATCGCTATACTTGCTATATATCGACATTCTATACATTGACTTTTTTCAACATACTATACTATGACTTTTTCCGACTCACTTTACTTTGACTTTTTTTTCGACATACCATACTGTGACTTTTATGATTTTTTTCGACAAACTATACCATGACTTTTATCACTTTTCTTAACATACTATACTGTGACAATTTTGACATACTATACCATGACTTTATCACTTTTTTGACATATTATACTATGACTTTTTTCGACATGCTATATTAATATATATATTATTATATTATTATTTTGTTATCAATTTTTTCACCATACTATGTAAATATATATAAACTTTTTCGACATATTATAGTATTACTTTTTCATGACTTTTTTCGACATACTATGACTTCTTTATCACTTTTTTTGACATACTATACTATCACTTTTTTCAACATACTATACTATGACATTTTTTGACCATACAAAGCTATGGCTGTTTTAACACACTTTGCTTGGTGGTACGAGGGTGTAGTGGTTAGTACTGCTGCGAGCAGACACAGCAGATTTTGACCCTTGTTTTGATTCCCAGTCTGGAGTTTGCATGTTCTTAAGACTTTTTTCAACATGCTATACTATGCTTTTTATCACTTATGTCCACATACTATACTATGATTTATTTATCATTATTCTCGGCATTCTGTATCACAGGGTGGCATTTGCTCAGTCTGTTGGCAGTTCGATTGGGAACCGGAGGGATGCTGGTTCAAATCCCCATATGGACCAAAGTATGGTGGTAAACTGGTAGCTGGAGAGGTGCCAGTTCACCTCCTGGGCAAGGCACTGTACCCCCAACTCTGCCATACTATGACTTTTTCATTACTTTTTCAACATACTATAGTTTGTCGAAAAAAACATCAAAAAGTCTTTATCTCTTTTTTTGGACATACTATAATATTATGTTTTTATGAATTGTTTCAACATCAATTACTATGACCTTTTTCTATTTACTATACTATGACTTTATCACATTTTTCAACATACTATACTATGCCTTTTTATCACCTTTTCGACATTGAATACTATGACCTTCTTCTACATACTATGCTATGATTGTTTTTCAAAATAATAAATTTTTTCAACATACTATACTATGAGAGAACATCGTCTTAAAACGTACTCTTTAACTTGCTCTCACGGCCACAATTCTTACTTCTCATACACTAATTATATGTCAAAACGTACATACTTGTCTACTTCATCTTCTTACACATTTTAACCAGGAATTCAGTGTATTTTTAAAAAAAAAACTTAAAATATTCCAAAATATTGTTTGATACATTATTTGTATTCAACATTTCAATGAAATTCATACTAATTAAAACCATTCCCACTTTCCCAACTATTCTCACTACTTCACCTTCTTCTTACGCAATTATGCCAGGAATCCAGTTTAGCTTTAGCAATTTAGCTTTTCAGAATTCACAAGCATTTTTTTTCAGAATTCACAAGCATTTTCTGCAGGAAATGCATTTTCTAGTACAAACTGAATTTCACTCACATTTCACATTAATAAAGATGTATTCAGATGTCCTCTTTCCCAGCTCATTTTCAGCTGCACAGTAATATTCTCCAGAGTCAGAGGACTGGACTGAACTGAAGACAAGGTGTGGTTCTTTGTTGAGAAGTTTTTGTTCCTCCATGTACCAGGTATAAGTAGTTGCTGGGTTAGCATCACTGCTACAGGTCAAAGTCACTGAAGTGTTCTCCATGATTTCACCAGAGGGACTCACTGACACATAGGGAACCTTCAAAGCATCTGGAGTAGAAAACATCAATATGTTTATAAGTTGGAGAAGCAAATATTACACCCAAAGTGTTTGTTAGGTACACAGTGGAGTAAACTCACACACTGCCAAAGATCTGTAATTGTCATGTCCTTTCAAAGCACAGGAGATGCTGTCTCCGAGATATAACCGGTCTTTATATGAAGAACTTTCCTCCTTCATGATTCTCGCTCCATTCTTGAACCAGACGTAGGAAAGCCGATCAGCTGGACTGCAGCTGCTGTGACACGTCAGCTCTGCATAGGTATAAGAAGGGTAGACTATGTTTCTGTTCACCTTAACCTGGAGAGCTGTAGGTGAGAGGAGAAACCCACAATGTCATTAGCTAACAGACATCACACACATGCGATAATCTTTACAGCTGTGAAATACTTTGAGATATCTGTAACCTAAATGATTAACACCTCGAACAAAAGTGGGTAAGGAGGTTTATACAAACCCTACGAGAATCATAACAACTGTTTTTTACTTTTTTTCACTTTAACTTGAAACCCATATTTTTGTAACACAAAAATGTTGTTAATGCACTTTAAAAAAAAAAAGTTTAAACATTGTAAATACTGTGCAGTAGGGCTGCAACTAACAATTATTTTCATAGTCGATTAATCTGTTGATTATTTTCTCGATTAATCAATTAGTTGTTTGGTGTATAAAATGTCAGAAAATGGTGAAAAATGTTGTTCAGTGTTTCCCAAATGCCCAAGATGACGTCCTCAAATGTCTTGTTTTGTCCACAACTCAAAGATATTGAGTTTACTGTCACAGAGGAGAGAAGAAAACTTGAAATTATTCACATTCAACAAGCTGGAATCAAAGAATTTTAACTTTTGTCTGAAGAAAATTACTCAAACCAACTAATCGATTATCAAAATAGTTGGCGATTCATTTCAAAGTTGACAAGTAATCGAATAATCGATTAATCGTTGCAGCCCTAATGTACAGTATAGGTCAGTTACAAGCCATGCATGAGAACTTTTGGGTTGCAGAAAATCTCTTTAGCTGATGTTTATCATCCTCAACCATGACACGTAGTGGTTGAATATTAAAGAAAGTAATCTTCCTGATTAACTAGTTTTAAAAAAAACATACACACTAGCCAAAACCTTTTTCACAACCTTGTAATCCAAAAGTTATCTGTTGAATTGCTTTATCACTACTCTACAAAGCATTTGTAAATTATTTTTAATAAAGCCATTAGATCAGCCTGTATAGACCCATGGGTGACTTATTAGAAAGTGGCACAAAAAGTTTTTGTTAAACTGCTGCTGTAAATATACAGTGGCACTCATAATGCAAATCAAACCAGCTATTAGGCTAACTGAAATAAAACCATGGTGAAAAGTATGTGATGATGTGGGGCTATGTTAATTCCAAAGGCCAAGGGAACTTTATCAGGATGCATAGTATCCTGGATCCATGAAATAACTGGCCTTTAAAAATAAAAATCTGCCTGCCTCTATGGGAATTTAACATAGGGGTGTACTGACTTATGCCCCTTGTATTTTATTTATTTACGATATATTATTCATTCACAAACAAAATTGGTGTCCTTAAAGGTTGGATTTTCCTCATTTTGTAAATTAAGGCATTAAGATCAATTTCCAACAGATGATTTTTTTATACCTCTTTTTAGTCAACTTTAGCATGGGTTCATAAACTTATGAGTGCTAATGTATCAGTTTGTGTTGATCAGTACCTGTGACAGTCAGAGTTGTTCCAGGTAAACTACTCCTCCATTCAAATCTTGGTGTTCTGAACTTGAAGTGATACTCAGCTGAGTCTCTCTCTCTCAGGTCAGAGATTCTCAGAGTGGAAAATCCTCTCTCTGTTTCAACATGAACACGACCTGTATACTGGGAGTCTGTACTAAGGTCTTCAGGCTGGGAAGCACTCTGCCACTGATGACTACGTTCAGGACTGAACCAGAGTGTAGATTCAACTTGATCTAGGTAACTGTTGTACATGCAAGAAATGTTCACTGAAGATCCTTTGGAGACGCAGATGCTTCTGTCAGTGTACGTCACTCTGTTGCAGGATTGACCATGGACACCTGAAATATAAACACATCTTAAACATTTTATTGCATCTATTTAAGGCACATATTATTGGACATCATCATTTCCGCAACAAAGCTCGACTATCCAGACCTTGTAACTCTAATCAATCAGTCTAGGAACTAGACAAACATTTGCTCAGTCACTGCTGTTTTTATGTTATCATACCTGCCACTCTTTTTTTTCAGAGGGACATTTTTGTAGTTGAAATACAGTATATACTATGCAATTTACTCATCTAAAACTGAGAGTGAAGAGAAACTGGTTGCCAGATTGAACCACAAAAGAAGAAGTTAAGAACATAAAAACAGATCATTGAATTTCCCCAATGACTAAGTGTTGGTTTAAAAGGCTTAGTCACCAGATCCATCCAAGGCTTTTGTGATCCCACAAATTTAAACAGAAGAACTAAATGCACACACAAAAATGTAAACTTTGAAATGCAAAATGTCTAACATTCTCTTGAGCCATCATCGTTATGGTTTTCCCTCAAACTCTCAGCTCTCAGCTCCTACTGAAGCAGTCAATGTACAGTACAGGTTACAGGCTCCACCACATGGCAGTATGTCAGAGGAAGACTGTGGAGTAAACTTACACTCTGAAGGAGAGGGGAAGTCCTCATGTCCTTTTACAGCACAGGAATAGCTGTCTGCAGAACCAAAGTAGTCAGAATAATACAATGTTGTTTTCTGAACTTTCTGTCCGTTCTTGTACCAGATGTAGGAAGGATGATCAGGTAGACGACAACGGCTGTGACACTTCAGTTCTGCCCAGGAATTATACCGATATCTCCTCACCTGCACCTGCATGTCTGGATCTTTACAAACATTTTTTTGGTATTTTTTTAAACATTAGGGTCACATGACATTCTTCTACATTACATCAGCTACATGTCACATTCACTGTGCTGTGTTGTGTTGATCAGTACCTGTGACAGTCAGAGTTGTTCCAGGTAAACTACTCCTCCATTCAAATCTTGGTGTTCTGAACTTGAAGTGATACTCAGCTGAGTCTCTCTCTCTCAGGTCAGAGATTCTCAGAGTGGAGAATCCTCTCCATGTTTCAATGACCTGAACACGACCTGTATACTGGGAGTCTGTACTAAGGTCCTCAGGCTGGGACGCACTCTGCCACTGATGACTACATTCAGGGCTAAACCAGAATTTAGATGTAATAGATTCATCACTGCTGTACGTGCAATAAATGTCCACTGATGAGCCTTTGAAGGCACAGACGCTTTTTTCAGTGTACAGCACTCTGTGGCAGTGCTGACCGTAGACACCTGAAAGATAAAACAATTTTTAAACTGAGCCGTTACAACTTTTTAAATCTTTCACAGCAGTAACACAGAGAAGGTTGTATTGTCGCTGAGCTACTGACAGCAGAAGTGAGAAACGATGGTGTTAATATAGAAAGAGGAAGTGAGTTCATCCATATTTAAAACATTTCATTTGAGGTTAAATGTGCCATGGCGTTCTGTTAGTGGAAGAATGTTGAGTAAACTCACACACTGAAGGAGAGGGGAAATCTTCACGTCCTTTAAGAGCACAGGTATAGCTGTCTGTCAACTCAAATGAGATTGTAAAAGAAGATGTTTGTGCCTCAATTTCTTGTCCACTCTTGTACCAGATGTAGGAAGGATGATCAGGGAGACGACAAGCGCTGTGACACTTTAGCTCTGCCTTGGTATCACCCTGGTGGACAATTGGTTTCACCTGAACCTGTAGATCTGGATCTGTGAAAAAGGAACTGAAATATAATTTATATTTATACATTAATCCGAACACATTCACAGCATCTATGCATGGGTGTTCATGTTTTCCCCTTGGGAACAATGAATGTTGAAGTGAGAATCTAATCTAATATTTTTACAAACGATTCAGAGATATTAATCACTAAAAATGGTCTTGTGAACATTCAATCAACTGACCATTGAGCAACAGACCCAAACACAGTTTTTACAGTTTTTAGTCGTAATCCAGGATGGAAATCTGCAGAATTTTTCCAGATGAAGACGTTTTTCTGCTTGGAGTGAAGATGTGAGATTGGTTAACATTTTTTTACTTATTATTAAAGCTACATTGTGTAAGAATTCCTCCCATCTAGCAATGAGATCATATATCACAATCAACTTTCTCTCGCCACGCAGTATTGCAGCTACGGTAGCCTTCAAGCTGCAAAAAGCAAAGGTGTACAAAAGGCCGTCTATCAGCCGCCATTGTTGGAGTTCATGCGTTCTCTTAATACATCCATGAGTTCATGTCGGAAAGGGCGCGGACACACAGTTTGCACCACGAGCGGGCACACGCGCCCCCCGATGGAAAGGAGAGAGAACGAAAAGGAGACTGCAACGGTCCGGAGGACTAGTTGGGATTTGGTGTGTGCCTCCAAAGCTGCTCCAATGTTCACTCTTTTTTCTGATGACGCCGGTCTCTTGCGCTTTTCAACATCCGTTTTCTTTTCTGAGCGAAGAAGAAGACTCCTGTTCCTGAAATTTGGATTTTGAATACGTGTGGTCCTCCATGTTTCCTTCTTCAAACTTGCCGGGGCCGGGAAGCTACGATACCCATTAGCAGCAGCTGTGAGTCGAAAATGCTAAAAGGTGGAGCAGTATGTTCTGTATGTCCCTTACCGGCTAACGTATTTCAAGATGGCACATCATTATGGAGCGTCTACCTCAGTTCATGCAAGCGCACATGTAAAATTCCAAGCCAAAAGAAATACTTGGAATTGATGGTGGTGGTCAATATTCATGAAAAAGGACAAGTTTGTGAAGGGCATTATAGATTTTGATAATGAACAACTACAAACGTTACACACTGGGGCTTTAAGTTGTTTTAAATATGTGGAAAATGTTGTGTCTGCAGATTCCGTGGTCCTGAAGATGGTAAGCCATGCCTGCCATACCAAGACACGTGAAGGCTGACAGGAGCATCATACACAGCTGTCTAAACACCAGAACAAAACTATGGACCCTTTATAGTTGGGGGGGTGGGGGGTATAGTATATAGAGTATATAAATATGTACTGTATATATAGATGATAGATAGATGATAGATATAGATGATGGATAGAAGAAATAAGTTAACCAAATATCAAAATACCAGAACACCTACTGAAAAAAATATACTTAAGAGGAATGAAAAGAATGCGCATGTACAGTATACATGTATACAAGTGTAGAATATGAATGAAGTGAATGACAAAAACAAAAATGAACAAAAATAAATATTTAGATGAAAATGTTACCTGTGACAGACAAAGTGACTCCAGGTTCACCAGCAACACTTCCACCTGGTAGGTTTGTTGTGAACATGAACTTGTACTCCGCTGAGTCTCTCTCTCTCAGGTCTGAGATTCTCAGAGTGCAGCCGTTCTTACCGCAGTGATACTGCACACGGCCTGAATACTCTGAGTCCGTTCTCAGATCCACAGGCTCACGATCACTTACTTGAGTAAACCAAATTGTTTTTTCAACGGTAGTATCACGGCCATTTATTCTGGATGGGTATCTGTAGGTGCAGCTTATTTCCACTGTTGATCCCTTTAAGGTACATATCTCAATAAGATTGTAAGTCACTCTCCAGTTCTGACCCTGCATTACTGTAACACAGAGCACATCAGGAAGCACAATCAGATACATAAAATCAAACAAAGTGTTTCTTTATGTAAAGCTGCAAGATAACTGAACTAATTCCAAATATCCAAAATGACTTTGGCCCCCCACATCAGTAATGGAATATAACTAAGTACATTTACTTAAGTAAAGATTTGAGGTACTTTTAGTTTACTGTGACTCCTTTCTTTTCATACCGCCATTGGAAAATATTGTACTTTTATACTCCAATACAATTATGTGACAGCTTTATTTACTGGTTACTTTACATATTCAGATGTTAGTAAAAACATATAAAGAATCCATGAACTATGGTACCCCATTACTGATCAAACTACCCAACACAATATAGCTGAAAGGACATCAGTTGATTGAGAAGAAAATAAAATTGGCAACAACTTTGAAATGTTGATTGAGGATCAACAAAGTTGTGATGCTTTTCCTTTGGATGTTTATAAAATAATAATTTTGCATTTGATTGGAAAACAAATTATTTTACAAATTTAAGGTAAGGTGTTTGTACGAAATAAATGACCCAAGGACTTCAGTTGATCACAATAAAACAACTTGTGCTAGTAATAATAAAGAAAACGTAAAGGGGAACTTCTGTACTTTTCAACCTGGACCTAAGTGACTAGTAGAGACAATCATTTTTGAAATTGGTCCAGTATTAAGCGACATCCCTACAGCCACAAAATGGACTGCAATGTAATCCTATGGGGCAATTATGAACTGTCAATATATGGCCACTAAAAGTGCTGTTTTTGCCACTGAAAAGCTCAGATTGTTATTCTAAGTGATCGACTACATTATGGGAAGGACCCTACATAGAAATAATGTCTTTGTGTGATAGGATTACATTGCAGCCTGTGTTGTGGCTTCTGGCTGCAGGGCTCTTGCTCTATACTGGACCAACTTCAAAAAATGGTTGTCCCCATTAGTCACTTGGGAACATGGGAAAATAGGGTCCAGGTTAAAAAATACAAAACCTCTTCAAAGACTTGAAAAATGTGGTCTTCCTGGAATTTATTTAGAATACTTTTTTATCCCATTTAAGGCTGCACTGAATAAGTGAACTAAATGACCTACAGTTTAAATGTGGATATACATTACCTGGCACAGAGAGAAGGAAGACAACAAAACCCCTCGCTGCTGCTGTTGAACTCATAGCTGCTCCTCTCATCATTGTGTGGCTTCAGTGAGGGACAAAAGACAAATATACACAAGACATAGATTAGTCACATTAAAGCGTTCTACTTTTAATGTATAAGGAAGGTGTCTTGAACAGCAACGTTCCTCTCTGGGTATGAGAGTAAGCAGATGGTGGTAAAACCCACTAGACTTCCTTCCTCTTTACAGTATTAATACACACAGTGGACCAGGTGCCAGTAAATTACAAAGCCAATGACTTGTTTGTTGTTTTGCAGAAAAAGACACCAGTTTTGTGATCTGCTGCAACCAAACCGGTATCATCCACACCACCTCTTCAACACTAACAAGATTATTTCTCATGTCTTCCTTTTTTGTAAATGGAGGCACAAGCCAGTATCTTAAACAATGTTTTATCAATCCTCTCAATGGTGCACAATTTAACCAAGTTCATAAGGAGACAACGTAAAGTTTGTAACATCACTTTACACTTCAGTGCATGCTGAGACAGGGAAAATGCAGTCCTTTAACCTTTCAATGTGGACATGAGCTGAGAGCATTTCACCCGCTTTTTTTATTGAAACAAAATAAAACACTACAGAACAGAACAAGGAAAATGTAAACAAATGCAATATAGAACAAAATAAATGGGCCATAAAAAGTATAAAAAAGCAAAATGGTATAAGGAGCTGTGATGGTAATAGAAATAGAAATAACTAAAAACCAACAACTGAATTTTAATAATGAAACTGGTTAAAAAAGGATAGCAGAAAATAATGTGGTTAAAAAGACTGCATACACACAAAAGAGAAATGTCGGGCTCAGTTAAATATGGCTCTCGACTAAAATCTAGTGGCAGCAGTAAAAATAAACTACAACAAAATCATTTCATGCTTTTTTTAAGATTATCTTTTGGGAATTTGCGCCCCTAATAGATAGGACAGCTAGATATGAAATGGAGGACAGAGGGAAGACATGCAGGAAATCGTCACAGGTGAGCTACCCAGCACCATGGATATTTGTAGCAACTCTTATCACAATCCATCCAATAATGGTCAAGACATGTCACAAAAAACAAAAATGTTGCCGTGCTTTGGAGTTGAATGGATGAATGCTTTATTTCGAACATGTACAAAAAAAATTTAAATAATAAAAACTAAAAGAACAAAATAGAAAAATTAATTAAACATGTCCGGAAAAAGGAATAGGAATAAGCAAAAGCTTATTTAATCCTACCCCCTTTTCCACTACTATATAATAATCACCATGAATAGCTACATGTTTACATCATAAAGTATTTATATCATATTTAACACGTTCTTTACAATTTCCTACATGTATATTTACACACTACAAAGAAAAGAAATTGTATATATATTAAAGTCAGGGAATAACCAAAGTCAGAATGAGTCATCCTCTGATAATCATGAATGTCAGAACGAAAGTGTATGGCAATCCATTGAGTAGTTGTTGAGCCATTTTAGTCTGGAACAAATTGGAGGCTGCTAGCATGGCTTGAAATCAGAAAAAGGCAATACTAGAGTTTCCTGTTAAGTTCAGCAGTTTTGTTGACTGTACTGTAGCATACATCTGGATCCTCCCCCGTTTCCTGACCTCTGGTTCTGAGAGGAAAAACATAAACAGGGTGTAATATAGTATAATCTAATACAAATACAAGAACTGTGTGAGTTAAAATGTACGCAAATGCAACAACCTGTTGACAATAAATACCTACTAAATGCATGTCATTTTGAGATTTTAGTGAGAAGAATGTTCTGTGAGAAGAGGTTCTTACCTCGGCGGAGTACTGGCACTGTTAAATTTGACAGCAGCATACTCCACTTTGTCGTCTTCCTCTTCTTCTTCTTCTTCTTGCCCCTCGTGTTTGCGGAGTCCAGCTGGTCTGATGTTGGAGTATACAGGGTCTGTCTGGTTCTTGGAGAAGTGAATACTGGCGTAGTGAAGTTCATCCTGCTCCTCTGACTGATTGGGTAGACAGTACAAAGACAAATTTACTTTCACATTTTACACATACAGTTATAGAAGATATAATAGTTAATATAATATATAATAATAGTTAGTAAGTTGTAGTACATCTTCTTGATCAATTAATCCATCCATTGTCCTTAACTTATCCTTGTCTGAGTCATGGTGGCAGCAGGCTAAGCTTACTAGATCTTAAGGCCTTTTCTGAGCCAGATGTGGTATGTAATCCCACCAGCGTCTGCTGCTGCAAGGTCTCAAACAGTTGATATATATAATAATTTATAAAACATTTTCAGGGAAACATCAAGGAGGCATCTTGACCACTGGGGGCAATCCACCATTTGCCAGAAGACTACCATGGCCACAGTCTTGGAGGGGTTGACCCTTGCCAAGGATGTTTCACACTCCATGATAGAGCCAGCAGAACTAAATGATCTGTATCCCGTGGTACCAAGACCTGCTGACTATGTGTTCGACTTGCAGTAGAGGATGCAAGAACGTAGTGACGCAACGCCTCCACCTGACACATCTTATGGCACGGCCATTTGTTGTTTTTGATTGGTTACCAAGATTCAAGAAGGATTCATTTCTGTGGAGAAGGTTGGCTTAAAAGCCACATGGAGTCAAGTAGAACTTTATGATATTGAATGACTGAGGAACCAGAGCTTCACAGGAACTTACACTGAGTTGTTCTCCTTGCTCACCTGTTCCCTGTTGTCTGATCCATCTCCAGGCCCTTGTAATTGCTTGGAGGTTCTCTTTTTTCTGGTGAGGATAATTCATTAAAATCAAAGGAATTTATAATTTATTTGCAAAAATGACTGAGAACAAAATAGATTTTCAGGTATTTCATTTACACTGCTTTAGTAAAAACAGATCCACTCACCTTATGAGTAGGAAGACACAGAGCCACACGGTAACCAGGAAAACAGCAGGGGTTGTTCCAATGATGACTGATTTCCATGTTTCTGGGAAAATGGTGATAAAAGGTGACAACAAATGGGAGTTTCATTAAAATGTGGCAGTGCAAAGCTCAGTTACTCTGATCTGCATTCCACCTGACCAAGCCCTTTTACACAAAGCTCTTCTTAAGTTCACCCATAAGAACAAAAATGTACGCTAGTTGATGTGCATGCTCTCATAGCCTGCATTTTTTGCTGACAAAGCCCCTAATTTAATAAACATGCAGGTCTTTTTAAAGTAAAATGTCCAGTTCATCACGACTTGGGTGTTATTTTTGTAGTTCTGGCCTTTGTTTTTATGGGTCATGGTGGCGTTATTATGGAACCCACGCAACTTCTAGGCAAGACCCGCCCTTCAATAGCATTCACACACACTACTATTGGCCAGGCATCCATGCTTACGCAAGGTAACATAACCCGATTTGTTCAGGTCCTATCCCCTGACCAATCGGCTATGCTAACCTAAACCACTTGAGGTCAATGCCTAACCCCGACCAATCGAGCTGCTTCGTAGGGCAGGACTTGCCTAGAAGTTACGTGGGATCCATAAAAACGCGTCATGGTGACATTACAAGGACAAGGGAACACACAAGGACATCACTCCTGACAGGGCAACATCAGTCAGACACAAGGCACTCAAGTCTCACGCATTGGGAGTGAGACACACGCATTTCAACCCGTTCACACACTCACACGCCTCACCTTGTATTTCTCACGCAGAGAAATTACCAGGATAACGGTGGAACAGGTAGAGGAATCAAGTGAGTTCCCCATAGAGTTCAGAAGGCCCTGCCACGACCCGCGGCGCTACCATTGGGCATTTTAGGTCCAGGCCCGCCCATTTTGACCCAGGCCTATAGTGAGTAGTGAGTGATATTAATTCTAGCAGTTCATCCAATAAGCAGCCCAAGGAAAGCTTTGAGTGAAAGCTTCTCAGCCAATCAGCGGCTTCTACCCCATGTCTGGACTCTTAAGCCTGCCCATAGGCTGCATCTTCACCAGCAAGTGATCCAATGAAATGAATGAGGTTTGCGTGCAAGCTTTTCAAGCAAGCTCAATGAGACATGCACAGAGTGTAGCTATTAGCTAGCTAATATGAAACGCAAAGCGAAGCAAAGCAGCTTGTTTTCATTTAAATTCAGCAAGAAACACTCCGAGGAGCAGGAGGAGGACATTTTAAGTACCGCGGTTACAAGTGACGAGTTACCATCCTGCTCGGCCGCACTCTCCCCATCAATTCCTCCCGTAGCCACCCCCTCACACCAGCAAGGCAAGTAGGTAGTGTCTTAACGTTATTAGTGTCTGGCTGTCTGAATGCAGGGGGAACCTGAATACATTTTTTTTGGCATATTTTAATTGGCCCATCCAGTTTTCTGGAGGCCCAACTACAATCAAAATCCTGGCGCCGCTAGTGCCTGCCACGCACCAGCTGAGTGAGTGTGGATTTCAAGTTGTGGCTTTCTTCGCCGTTTGTGACTTTGCCTAAGATTGAGTGACAAGTGTACTCGCCCTGTTGTTTATTTGGTTGCCATGACCTCATGAGTGATGACGTCCTGTCAATGTTCCAGTTGAGTTCAGAGAGAGCGGATGACAGTTCGCTTGAGTTCAGTAGAGCACACGGCTCTGTAGAGTCGTGGAATTATGACTTTATATACTACATGTAGGCCTACATAGCGGAATCCCTGTTGTGCGTCTGCACTATTTCTGATACTGTGGCGGCAGAAATCAACATAGAGGAATCACTGAGTAGCTTTTGCGCCTATTATTATTATTATTATTATTATTATTATTATTATTATTATAGCTATATGTTGAATCGGCTGCAGGGCTACTCTGACAGTTTTATGTTTTTATAAAGATACCCATTTTATAATAGGCCTACCCATAATACTTTTATAACCGTACCCATAATGAATTTGGAATATTTTTTGTTTCCTTTTATTTTTACTGCACAACCTCCCGGCCCCCATTGTGAAAACCTTTGGCCTAGGCTATTTCATTATATTTTATCCAGACAATGCATAGTATTAATTCTTACACACACACACACACACACACACACACACACACACACACACACACACACACACACACACAGAAATAAATAAACATTTTTTTATTTGTACGAATTTATGTGTCATTTATCAGATCAGAACCCTGTCAGACACAAACCCCTGCCGCCAAAATCTCACTCTGTATTTTGTTCAAAACTTGAGAGCGCTGGTCAGACAACAGGTTGTGTAACAGGACAACTGTGTAAGCCTTCAAATTCAGAAAGTCCGGTGGGTCAAAGTGAAACCAGGAAGTCAGTCTGATGAGTAATTATTGTAGTGTCCGCTTCTGTTTTCTCTGGAGGTTTGGTTAACCCTGCCTCTTGTTTCTTGCCCCCACCTGACAGCTTTTTAATAATGCCATTTTCTGAGATTCAAGCAATCTATTTTTAAAGATTATCTTTTCAGATTTAGTCATCAGCTGCCAATACACACCATAGTCACAGTCATTCAACTCACAGATCATTTAATTGCAATCTGACATCAACATGTGTAGGTAAATAAAAAATAAAACCTTACCTGCTACAACAGACAGATGTAAGGTGGAGCTCTGACTTCCTCTTCTGTTCTGGGCTACACAGTAATAATTCCCACTGTGTTCAGCTCTGAAGTCAGTGATGGTGAAGATCTGTCCTGATGCTTTTGGTGAGTCTTCATTCTCCTTGTACCAGGTGTATCTAGCTGCTGGGTTAGCATCACTGCTACAGGTCAGATTCACTGAACTGCCCTCCACTATCTCAGCAGAGGGACTCACTGACACAGAGGGAAGCTTTGGACCATCTGGTAAGCAAGTAAACAATATGTATGGAGACATATTCCATTAACATTGTCATGCATGATTATGTAAGACTTTTGCATCATTAAAAAAGTGACTTACACTGGACATCTATAGATAGAGATGAGGAGTTAATCAGTCCATGTTGATTCTCAGCCTTACAGTGGTAGTTCCCACTGTCCTTAGAGCTGATGGAGGTGAAATAGTAATTTCCTCCTGGTCCTTGAAGCAGTGTTTGGTTCTCCTTGTACCAGGTGTAGTTAGCTGCTGGATTAGCATCACTGCTACAGGTCAGATTCACTGAACTGCCCTCCACTATCTCAGCAGAGGGGCTCACTGACACAGAGGGAAGCTTTGGAGCATCTGTTTATGAACATATATTATAAATTGATCAATAGCATCTTTATTTAGACACCCTTGCCTCTTAAAAACCCACTCCTTCGAACCCCACAGCACAGCTTGTAACGCAGGCTTCTTGTTAAAAATGTCTTCCTAAACTATACTGTACATTATATATACTATACATGTGTAATCAGTAGTGTGCCCCTTTAATAAAGAGCTAATGATGTGACAGATGTATTTTACTCACATTTGACATTAATAGAGATGTTTGC
Source organism: Perca flavescens (assembly GCF_004354835.1). Classification (NCBI taxonomy): domain Eukaryota; kingdom Metazoa; phylum Chordata; class Actinopteri; order Perciformes; family Percidae; genus Perca; species Perca flavescens. The sequence goes on along the minus strand of NC_041332.1, from coordinate 8,326,085 downwards.
AGATGTCCTCCCCAGCAGGTTCTCAGCTGTACAGTAATACTGTCCAGAGTCAGAGGACTGGATGGAGCTGAAGACGAGCTGTGGTTCTTCACTGAGGTGTTCAAGAACTGGATTGGGAACTAGATTATTCTTGTACCAGGTGTAGTTAGCTGCTGGGTTAGCATCACTCTTACAAGTCACATTTACTGAACTTCCCTCCATTAAATCACCAGAAGGACTCACTGATACGGAGGGAAGCTTTGGAGCATCTGAGAAATAAGAATGTTATAAAATATTATTAATATTTTATTTTGTAGTAATTTATTCTCAAGATAATGATTCATCCAGGAAGAAATTAAGGAAAGTACAATGGAATATTTTCTAACTAATTTCAATTGATTATTGCAGCTGTCCATAGCGCTGATACTGGAGCTCAAACTTAACTGGTCATGATTTATAACACTCATTATGTATGTTGTTTTCTGCACTCCAATAAAACTCTTTATAGCAAGAACATAAAATAATATTAAATTTTTCCTTTTCATAGTTTTCTTTTAATAACTTTATTTGGGTTGTGTGAGTGCTTTAATTGTAAATTAGGTGTGACTGTGGTTGTAAATTTGTATATTTTAATGTCTTGTATTTCACAATTTTTATTTTTGTTTTTATTTTTATTGTATTAATGATCTGTTAAGTGACTACGGGCGGAAAATAGCACAACTTGTGCATTGTCCCTGTTTAAATAAAAAAATGAAAATTAATCTTAATGTTAGTGCTTTAAAATGAAAACAAAAAGGCTTGGAAAGTGAATGAAGCATAATGATTGACATCACAATTTGGTCGGAATAAATGTTTCTGAAGAGGAACTAAAATGTGGGAGAGGTAAAAGATGAATTTGACTTGTTCTCGACTATTTAGGTAAAATCTTCGGCCAAATGATTACAGTGAAACAAAGAGAAGTAAACTCACACACTGAAGGAGAGGGGAACATCTCGTATCCTGATACAGCACAAGAATAGTTGTCTGCAGGATTAAATAGGTCTAGATGAAAGTAAACTTTTTTATCTCTAAATTTCTTTCCGTTCTTGTACCAGATGTAGGAATAATGATCAGGCAGCTGACACTTGTTATGACATGTCAGTTCTGTCCAGGTAGGCTGCTGGTAGGATCTGACTGTTGATCTCCTCACATGTACCTGGAGCTGTGGCTCTGTGATTAACCAACAGAGATGTTGTTTTAGAATCAAGTGTCGACATATGCATAAACAATGTTTCTTTTATATTAAACATTTAAAGCAAACTGACTTTAAGTGAAAATGTTACCTGCTACCGACAAAGTGACTCCAGGATAACCAGTATATTTCCCTGTTGAAAGGTTTGTTATGAACCTGAACTTGTACACAGCTGAGTCTATCTGTCTCAGGTTTCTGATTGTCAGAGTGCAGTCCTTGTTTTCACAGTGGTACTGCACACGATCTGAATACTGCGGCTCCCTTTTCAGATCCGCATAAACACTATTGATCTCTTTTATGAACCAGAATTTTTCCTTAACAATGGTGGATGGGTATCTGTAGCTGCAGTGTATTTCCACTGTTGATCCATTTAAGGCACACATGTTAGTAGAGGTGTAAGTCACTCCCCAGCCTCTTTCACCCCGCATCGCTGTAATACAGAGCACATCAGAAACCACAATCACATTCATAACATCGGAGGACAGAGTTGAACACTTTGTGGAAGTTCTTCAATATGTAAACCTGCTGGAGAACTGGATCTCCTCCTCAGAGTGAGACTTTTCAAAATGTGTTAAACTTAAAAGTTATTTATGAAGCTGACTACACACACAAGCATGCAACCTGTCTGGTTAGCCAAAAAATTACAAGCCAAGTGTTGTAACCCAAGTGTAGTTTTGGTACAGTACACTAGCTAAAAGGCTCCACCAGGTGGAGGTCTACTGGTGAAAGACTGTAATTAAACTCACACAGTGAAGGAGAGGGGAAGTCCTCATGTCCTCTTACAGCACAGGAAAAGCTGTCTGTAGAATAAATGTAGGCTGAATAAGAATCAGATGTTTGTCCCTGAATGTTCTGTCCATTCTTGTACCAGACGTAGGAAGGATGACCAGGTAGAGGACAACTGCTCTGACACTTCAGTTTTGGGGATGTGGAGAATCCACTAATCTGCACCTGGAGACCTGAATATGTGAATAATTAACAGAAGTCTTCATTTTAGACTGAACTGTCAACAGACACACATACATACACACAGATGCAAATAACTTTCATAAGATGTTGAACACTTGGAAGTAATTTATTAAATATTCAGATGAAACATTACCTGTAACAGACAGAGTGACTCCAGGTGAACCAGTATATTTCCCTGTTAAATGGTTTGTTGTGAACCTGAAATAGTACACAGCTGAGTCTCTCTCTCTCAGGTCTGAGATTCTCAGAGTACAGTCGTTGTTTTCAGAGTGATAATGCACACGACCTGAATACTCTGGGTCCGTTGTCAGATCCACGTAAACATTATTACTCTCTTTTGTAAACCAGAATGTTTCCATAACTCCATCACCAGTGGTGGATTTGTATGTGTAGCTGCAGTGTATTTTCACTGTTGATCCCTTTAAGGCACAGATCTGAGTAGAGGTGTAAGTCACTCCCAAGTCATTCTGACTCTGTATCACTGTAAGAAGAAGAAAACAAAATCAGATTCATAACATCAGAGAACAGATTTTTTTTAATGCATTTTTTCTTCTAACTAAACTACTTTCCAAAACTCCTTCCAGTGGTATCAAACCATTTGCCATGGAGAACCAACAGGCTGCAGGTTTACATTTCATTTTTAAAGATGTTAAAGATGGTCTAAATGATGCCTGTGGCTTGCACAGTAATAGCATTACTGAAGGCTAGCTCTAGTCTCGTGCTGAAGTCCCGTGGGAATTCAGTTGTTGCAGGAAATGGTAAACAGTAGTGTGCAGATCAGAGCGTAGTGTGTGAAGAGTGAAGATCGGAGGTGTTCACAAGGGAAGAAGCTTGGAGTAAGAATAACGTGTGTTGATCTACTGTGGAAAAGAAATCGTTCGCGTTTGTGCCTTTCCAAATTGTGGCAACAGAATGAGAAAATACAAGGATTATATATTTTTCACACAGAGCTACCTTATGTGAGCAGCTAGAAAACAGTTTCAGTAGTTAAAAATAAAAAATACCACATTTAGCCTAATAAAAAACTCAGACTTTAACTAAATAACAGAGAATGGTGTGTGAGATCTTCTTGTGCTAAGGTAGGTAATAACGTGTTCTCCAAAAAAGATCTGCATCTGCCCAGGTCACACTGTGAAGTAGATGTATATAGTTCACTATAGTATGATTTAAAAACATAATTGATCTGAAGAGGGTCCTTGGTAGTGCCGCCATCTTGTTTTTGGATTTTAAGAATTGTTCTGTCTTCCGACTCTTTTTTGATCTGCCTAGCTAATAGTTTGCCTTCCATTTCACCCTCTTCTACATTGGATAATTTGGATTTTATGAATGCTGATTCACATGCATGAGTATTAATATAATTATACTTCAACTTAAGTTCATCTATCAGCAATAAAATATTAGAGTCATTACTTACATAGTGTTGCTTCTCCAGATTAATTATATCGTTTTCAATGCATTTCAACAAATTTTCTTTTTCAATGATGATGAAAAGGCTATCACACACTCTCTTATGTAGGCCTTAAGCGTGTCCCATATTATCAATGGACACTTTGAGCTATTTTGATGTACCTAAATGAACGTTTCCCAATATGCATTCATATACGATGTAAATTCCTCTTAAGAATAACATAGTATTAAATCTCCATGGCTTGAAATTTGATGCTAGCTTTCCAAATTCTATTTCACAAATCAAAGCAGAGGGGTTTGAAAGAATCCTAGCATAGTAAGAGCAGTTCATATAATTTTTGAAAGATAATCAGCTGGTATAAATAAAAAATCTAATCGTGAATATTAATCATGCACATGGGAGTAGAAAGAGAACGCTTTCTCCTCTGGGTGAAGCGTTGTCCATGCTTCATAGAGTCCTACATTTCATGTATTATTTACCAAAGCGCTTGACATATTAGATAATACCTATTTATTTTGAGATGATCTATCCAATTTTGCATCCAGTACACAATTAAAATCTCCACCCCGAAATATTGGAATATCATATTGGAGTAACATAATGGGATCATCATAATTAGGACTATATGAATGCTAAAAAAACTTTAACAAATATATATCTACCACATGGGTCCGATTTAACTTCGTCTAGGGAGAAAGGTATATTCTTACAGATAAGAATAGCCACCCATCTCAAATTAGATGTAAGTGACAAATGACACACTTTCCCAAATCAACTACAGTTAAGATGATCATGAGCAGATGGTATGAGGTGAGTCTCTTGTAAATAAGCTATGTCTATTTTATTTTATTCAAGGTGCAACAAGACTTTCCTTTTTTTAGCAGAACTCCCCAGCCCTTGAATATTCCAACTCAGAAATTTATATTTCGGCCTCACATACAAACAACATAATATGAGTACTTATGAAACCGAGATGCATTACAAAAAACACACAAAAAACATAAGAAAATACATACTTTACAAACGACACCCCCGAGACCTAACTCCCACCCCAATAACGTTATATACTCCCTGTACATGTCCCCGTCTAAGTAATGAAAGAGGTGCTGCATGGTATACAGTCAGCTCCGCCTCAATTACATAAAACTTAAATATCCATATCGAAGTTTGAACATATCCTTTAACTATTGTCCATTAAGAGTAAAAACTAAACAAAAACACTGTCCATACTCCATGTAACTCCCAGTCTACTCATTTAAATCCTTTACGCCATCTGGCCAAAAATTTGGATGATGAGAAAAAAAGGAAAAAAAAAGAATAAAAAAAGGCAAGATAAGACGTAAATAGTAATAATAATAGAAAATCAAACTGCCATATAGACTACCTGGCCCGTTTATCTAACAAAACATAAATATACTCAATATCAGAAAGTGAGCCAGAAAACAACCAGCAAAAATTTTAATAAATAATAAAAAAAGAAGAAAAAATAAATCTGGTGGTGCTTACAGTAGTCTAAACTCGAGAAAGAGATCCATATACGGACATTTCACACTTGTGGATCCCGGAGGGATGGTTTGATTACCTGCTCATAATAGATCTTTGCCTCTTTAGTGTCAGTAAATGTCACCGTAGTCTCTTGATGAGCAACTATCAGCTTGCATGGATGCAGGAAGCCGTATTTCACTCTTGCTTCTCTCAATCAAACTTTTATGTCTCTTTAAAGGAACACGCCGACTTATTGGGAATTTAGCTTATTCACCGTAACCCCCAGAGTTAGACAAGTCCATACATACCCTTCTCATCTCCGTGCGTGCTGTAAGGCTGTCTGACGGCTCCAGCAGCATCTGGCCAGCACAGAACATGCAGGTGAATGGTTCCAGCAATCCTGAACATGTTGGTGTTATTTTGTCACTTTTGTCACAATTTGGAGCAGTAGGCTAGTTGGAACCAGTTACCTGCAGGATCTATGCTAGGCTAAGCTAATGCTGGAACCGTCAGACAGCGTTACAGCACGCACGGAGATGAGAAGGGTATGTATCGACTTGTCTTACTCTGGGGGTTACGGTGAATAAGCTAAATTCCCAATAAGTCAGCGTGTTCCTTTAAATGCCGCTCTCTTCTTCAACAGGTCAGGGGAAAGACCGGGGAAGGTATGTATTTTCTTTCCCTGAAACTTCAGATTTCCAGCTGGTTCCCTGGCAAGTTTCATAATGATACTTTTAGTTTCCCAGCTAAACAGCCAGGCGATCATTGTGCGTGCCTGGGATTGAGGACCGGTGCGGTGCACAATATTCACACATGGCTGCGGCCCAAGTTTGTCCGCACCAAACATTTCCCTCAGAACGTTGTTCATGAAGGCCGTCGGTTGTCCTCCTTCTGGCGAACATTAAATGTAGGGCTGTGGTCTTCTATTTGCTGGATCTTTTCTCTCAATGAGATGTTTTCTACGTGTAGATTGGCATATTTCTTCTCCATTTCAGTCAGACGATGGTCATCATCCTTTATAACTTCTTGTAAAGAGTCTAGTGATTGCTTTATCGGTTGCAATTTTAATTCAAATGCCAAACCAATCCCCTCTGGAATAAAATCTCTTATAATCACGGTGAGCTCCGTGCGATCCTTGACTGAATGCATGGCAGAACTGCTCCTCAAATTATGGTCTTTCCCCGAAATTAAGCGTTTACAATTGCAAAATATTTCAAAACTTGCAATGCAGGACATTGTGTAGTGTTGATTAAAGAAATGGTCAAAAGTACAAACTTTATCAGAGGACGGAGCGACCAAGACGTGTTCACGTCATGCTGCCGGAACAGGAAGTGTCCACAGTTTTAAGTTTAAACACTGCATCACTTTACAGGTCACATCTATGAACATGGTGACCTGAGAATGACTTTGAGTAAAAATCCTAAAACACAGATGTAAAAACACAGTACCTGGTACAGTGAGGAGAAGGAAGACCAATCCACTCAAAGCTGCTCCTCTCATATCTCTGTGTGTAAGTTCAGAAGTAATAAAACATGCCTGCAGGTAAATAACGTACATATGTATCAAGTCAGTCACATTAGAAACTTCACGTGAAAGCAAGTTGTCTTGATTAGACACGATCTCTATGTCGTGTAAGAGCAGAAGACAGAAGTCAAGTTGTTTAAAATACACCCAACTTCCTTCCTCATTACATCATTTACATGTATGATGAGCCAGAGAAGTTAAGTGGAAAAACAAAGAAGTAACTTGTTTATGCAAACTATGAACTTCCTAATACAATCTATTTAAGGAACTGTGAGAAACTAGCTTTGCGGCAAATAAGAACACCACTAACTTTTTTAGTGTGGGCACAGTTAAGACACAGGGTATTAAACTACTGGTGAAAGGCACAAAGTTGGAACAAAAAAAGGTATAACTCACATTCAAAGAGGAAAGTAGCGTAAACCCTGTACAGTTTAACCTCTTGAGATCTAAAATATTTCCAGTTGAGGGAACTAATGTATGAAACCAGTGAATATAAGATAAGATAGGACTTGATTGATCTCGGGGGGCTTATCCACATCTTACAGCACTACATAGACAGACGAATAAGGGAAGTAAAAGCTATTATAGTGTATTTAAATACTAGCATGAACAGCAACTTGTCAACACCAGGGCACTAAGATATATAAGAGAATTGTGCAAGAAAATAAAGTAAAAAGAAAACTGTAGGCGGGACTGCAGCTGTGGTGAAGCATCCTTGGTCTCTCATTCACTCCTTTACAACTCTGTGAAACACAGAGCCAGCCTCAGCCCTACACTACCTCCTACCGCCACTTCTGGTGGCGCAGCAATGCTGGCGACACGGGCATGAGAGAACTCCGTGGTAGTCTAAGTCAATTTGTAAAAATAATCGTACATTTTTAAGTTTTAAGTTCGTCAAGTCTGTCAAAAGTCTATGTCAAGGGTGCTGAAGTGCTTCAAATGCTGGTGGTCTGCTTGGTTTGATAGAAATGAAGTGAACAAGGAAGAGAATTTCACTATAGGAAAGAGAATCGCTCACCAGAGTGTGGCTGCAGCTGCTGCTGCTAATTACATCCACCTTTTGCACATGCTCGTAATACGATGGCACCAGACTTACCGAAGGTAATGAGCTGACTTTGCGGGGCAGGGACTGGCTGTTGTCCTGGAGGAGGAAAGCTGCTCCAGAACCAGGCGTGTTAGATCGTGTTCCCGGAGAACTACGACAGCGCGGAGGCAAGCGGCCGCGGAAACAAGGGAGAAGTAGCGGCATTCAACAACGCCTTCGCCTTCTCTTTAGCAATGTTCGCTCCCAGAGGATTAAGATGGAGGAATTGCGGCTTAACAATAACTTTTTTTCAAGTTATTTCAGAATTAAACCAGAATGAACAGGCAAAGAGAAGTCTAAACACAAAGGAAAAGTTAAATATGTTAAAAGTTGAAGAACTGATGTATATTAATATACATTAAACATTATTTGGGATAATAGTAAGTATATGAGTCTGTACATTTCAACAACAAAAAAAAAGTCAGGTTGATGCTGAGTGTGAAAACTAAAAAGAAAAGCAGAACACTGAAGTCAGAGAGTACAGAAGGAACTAGCAGGGTTGGGCTCAGATGTGTGATCAATAAAGAGAAGTTGAGACGGTGATGACTTTACTGACCAGTATTCCTTTAAAAAAACTGTTGTTTCTACAACCAGGGTCGTCTTTAGAACAGATTAAACACTAATATGTTTTCACAGAGTGAGGAGGGAACAGTTCTGAATAAAACCCACAATATTCTCTGTTTACAGCATGTAAAAGTGCTTAGCACACAGTTACTTCATGCAAACGACACAATAAAAGATACTGTCCAATTAACACAACAAGAAACAAAACTGACACCGTCTGCCGAGTTTCCACAATTGTAAACAAAACTAATATTTGTAGCGTTTCTGGAAGTTTACCTTTCACACAACTCTGATCCACTTATTCACACATAATGACCTTCAGTCCCACATTTTCCCAGAATCCTCTTTTAAAGACTGAATATAACTGTAGATATACAGTACCTGACACAGAGAGAAGGAAGACAACAAATCCACTCGCTGCTGCAGTTAAACTCATAGCTGCTCCTCTCATCTCTCTGTGTGAGACAATAAAACATGTCAGCAGATAAAATAATGTACACAGGAGGTATACAGTATCAATAAACTAATCAATAAACTGTTTCTACTTACAATGAAGACGGACGTCATCTTTAAAGATGCCTCTCCTCTGTTGTCAGTAAGCAGAAGACAGATATCAGGCTGATAAAGACTACATTTCCTTCCTCTTTGGATCATTAATATGCAGGAAGAGCCAAATGCCAGTACATAGAGTACCCACAACACAATAAAGTTATGTTGTTTTACAAACTATAAACTTAAAAAAAAAGTAACAACTAATATTGGCCTTTTATTAGGAAACCTGTTTCACCACCAACATCCCACCGACACCAGAAAAGAGCATTCATAAAGAGAAGAGAAAAACAGACAGACAGTTCATCTCTATGTGCACTGATTCAGGATGTCACACAGTCTGCAGGTGTAGTGATGGAACAGGAATGTATTTGACCTGTGAACCATGAGGCAGTTACATTGAACAGAATGAAGAGCAGAGTCTTAATCATAAGAGGGGAATGGAAAATGACATCTTTGTTTTTTTTTAGTTTGTCTCTTCTCTGTTCTCTCTGTGGTCAGGTTGCTTCTCTTTGCAGAGAAATGCAGAACACTGAGGTGTGATAAACTCACATGCATGTTAGTGTTAACTAAACATGGACACGTAACAAAACAAGGGGTAAAATTATAAAGTAAAATTTTTAATGACTTTGGCGTGTTTATGTGGATCTGTTGGATAAACTGTGTGCAGAGATGTCCTACATTTAAAATGGGATAAAACAGGAAAGTAGAAGGGCAACTCTGAGAGTGCAGACCTCTGTCAAAGCAGTGTTCAAACTATACCGTGATCTTTGGGGCAGCCAACTTTTTTATTTTCTTCACGGGGGTAATGCCGCGACTTACAAAGAGAAATAATAGCAACAAGTGTATGCACTATAGGATTTACCTTATTATACTTTATTGACAGGAATTGATAGGTCAAACAGCAAACAGCCAGCCACAAATAGTATAACAACAAATAATACATCAGATTGACATTTACAAATTACTCAGGCTACCGAAGAATACCATAATTCCTCCTTTCAATTAGGCCTAAAATATCGAGAGTCATGCAGACCTTTAACAACCCAGCGACAACACATTGGGAATAGCATGCCTTACCTTAACACAGAATCCACCACAGAGGCCTGGGGTCAGCTTCCTTTGCTGTTCGTCCAGAAATCCAAGAAGTGGATGGGCGATGACCTGCCTTAATCCAAGATGTGATAAAGGAAATTGGGTCGAAACTCTCCATTGGGGGTCCATTAATGTCCAGAAAAAGGAGCGATGAGAGGCTTTCAGTATCATTGACGGCAGAAAATCCCCTCTCCCACTCAGCTGAAGTAGGAAGGTATGTTCTACTCACTGTACAAATCTTTTCCAGCTTTCTGCCTGGTGCCCAGTCTTGTAACTTCCAGTCGCGAAACTCCTCGACCACCTCTGTGGCTGGTTCCCCGAGCATTTTAGCAAGTGCACGTACTTTGTTTTCTCAATACACGATCAAAGCATTCAGATCCTGTGGCCAATACTGCTTGTCCAGGGGTTTTATCATTAGTAGGAGGTCTGATTCTGGCATTCGCCTTGTGAGATTGTTGATCACAGATTGATAAAGCTGATTTCGGTTCATCTTGCCCCCGTAGTTTGCACCCTGATTATCACGGCGAGACCATAGATCTGCTCCCAACATCAGCATTTTTCTTCAGCCAATTCTAGTGGAGCAGGTGGCCTGAATCTTAGAGGGCTATGCCTATACTCATAGACTCTGGAGTTACAATACGTATCTATCGTTCTATTTCTTGTAGGCTTCGCCCTCTAAGAGCTGTTGCTATTGGGTCAAGGTTTTCATGTATCAAATAATATATTATTTTAAAAAAACTTGTCATGATTATGAATTGGCCTATTACTGATCGTAAGGCCCACGTCATGATTGAGAAAGTGCTTTATAATGATACAAAAATCAATATCATGATTAATAACTGCAAGCACCCACATTTCTCACAGCCACTCAAGTGCAGGAGGGATGGAGACAGCAGCAAAAACACATCCAACAGCACATCATTTGCTGTCGAGTGTGGATAGGACCGAGTGCATCATGGAGGACATAGACACATCACGCAGATAAAAACAGATGAACGGGCACGGGGATGCCCAGGAAGCCGCTGCGCAGACGTCAGCCACCGTCATGCCTCTGAGGAGGGCCGCGGACGCTGATCGTGCTCTCGTAGAATGTGCCCGGATGCCCTGAGGGGGTTCCACTCCCTCCGTGCTATAGATTTGGGTGAAAGCTTCACACAGCCAGGGAGACAGCCGCCGCTTTGAAAGAGCCGCACCTTGTGAGCACTCTCTGTAATGAACGAACAGCTGCTGTGTTCATCTGATGTCTGCCGTGTGTAAAACATAGTGAGATAACGCGCGCACCGGGCAAAGTAGGTGAGACGCCTGAAAAAAATAGGATCTATGGTCTCACAGTAGTAACATACATTAAGTGTGAACGTAATAGAGGACCGTGCAGGACACAAGGGCGCGAAAGAAATCTTCACAACCGCACATGCACGAAGGGATAAAGCCAATAGCAACAGCCCTTAGAGGGCGAAATAGAACAGAGTATTAATTACAAGAGGGGATGGAAATATGTAGTGATGGTCAAATGAAGCTTCGCGAAGCAGTGTCTTTACTTTCTGAGCTCACTAGATGGCGCTCTCTGTTCAACAAAGGGTTTGAAAACCCATTGAACTGCCATTCATTCAACCTTTTTCTTTGAACACGGAGCGCCATCTAGTGAGCTCAGAAAGTAAAGACACTGGTTCGTGAAGCTTCATTTGACCATCACTAGAAATATGTATATTATTTTCATGGTTTGTCTCTTCTCTGTTCTCTCTGCGGCCAGGTTGCTTCTCTTTGCAGAGAAATGCAGAACACTGAGGTGTGACAAACTCACATGCATGTTAGTGTTAACTAAACATGAACATTTAACATACACAAACAATCAAACTGGTAGGGTTTGGTGTAGACACACAATAGTGATATAATGATGTTGATAAGAAAAAGGTACTTTGAATGACTTTGACTTGTTTAGGTGGATCTGTTGGATACACTGTGTGCAGAGATGTCCTACATTTAAAATGGGATAAAAACACAGCATCACATAACAATGGGGTCAACCCTGCCCCTTCTCTTAGCTTAAAGTTCTCTTGTTTCTCATTAAAAATGCTCTCAGCAGATTTCTGAATGGGTCTTAAGAGGAAACTCTAAGATGGGGACGTCTAGTGTCATTTAGGAGGATTTAGATTGTTATCTACTCTGGAAAACTAATCTGTTTAATCAGAGCAGAAAACAAATGGGATGTCAAAGGCTTAAAGTGATGGTTCGGAGTAATTTCACCCTAGGGTCCTTTGCACCATGACCTCGAGCCAAACACCCCCCCCAGAAGCTTTTTTCACCTGGGTCTAACATTGGGAGAGTTAGCGTAGCAGCGTTATCAGCTGAATAGCTTAGCGCACGGGCTAATGGACCCACGTTTGTATCGCGTAAATGACCCCACTAATAATGCCCGAAATGATACCAAACGTCTACTGTAGTACATATAGGTTATGTACTCATAAAACGATGGATTGGAAAGTTTGTAAGTACACCACAAGTTTATGAACACTTGCCTGCCGGCTTCTGCTCTCTGCTGTTGTTGCTGCTGCCGGCAGTAAGACGAGTGCTTAGGGCTGTCTACAAATTACTACACCGAAAAGAGATGCAACAAAAATATTTTTTAATTTAACTTTTTTTTTTAACTAAGTACTGTAGTATAACTAGCAGGAGACAAGTAATAACTGAGGTAAGTTTGGAGACATTACCATATTTAATCATTAAATTAAATATTTTTGTTGTATCTCTTTTCGGTGTAGTAATTTGTAGACAGCCCTAAGCACTCGTCTAACTGCAGGTAGCAGCAGCAGCAACAACAGAGTGCAGAAGAGAGCAGGCAAGTGTTTATAAACTTCTGGTGTACTTATAAACTTTCCAATCCATCGCTTTATGAGTACATAACCTATTTGTACTAGTGTAGAAGTTTGGTATCATTTTGGGCATTATTAGTGGGGTCATTTACGAGATACAAACGTGGGTCCATTAGCCCCTGCGCTAAGCTATTCAGCGGCTAATGCTACTCTACGCTAACTCGCCCAATGTTAGACCCAGGTGAAAAAAGCTTCTGGGGGTGTGTTTGGCTCGAGGTCATGGTGCAAAGGTCCCTAGGGTAAATTACTCCGAACCATCACTTTAACAAAAAGCACAAAAAGACTACAAACACCCATCGCATGAGCCATTTAAGAGATTGTACTGGACAAATACTGACTCATCAGGACAAAGAACATAAGAGGGCAAAACAACATGTTTACTAACTATTACTTTTTATTTAAGCAAGACAAAAAACAATATAGCACAATTACAAAAGTCTATATGCAGTACATGGAATACAAAATACAAAAAATAGAAATGGTCTGTTATCAGTAAAATAGTAAAATATAACTCTTTACTTATATCTAGTAGCAACAGCTGGAAACTACACATGGAACACATGTTCTCTACAATAGCAAAGCAGCAAGATACAGTCACTTTACAGTCATTTAGAATATACATTCACCTCAAGGATTATTAGGAACATCATACTAATACCGTGTTTGACCCCAACCTATAAATATGAGCCAACCTTTCTAAAGAATGCTTCCAGCACCTTGTTCAATCAATGACATAAAGAATTAAGGCAGTTCTGAAGGCGAAAGGGATCCCCCACACCATTACACCACCAGCCTGCCAAATGGTAACAAGGCATGCCGGATCCATGTTCTCATTCTATTTACGCCAAATTCTGACTCTACCATCTTAATGTCTAAACAGAAATCGAGACTCATCAGACCAGGCAACATTTTTCAGTCTTCAACCGTCCAATTTTGGTGCGCTTGTGCAAATTGTAGCTTCCTTTTCCTTGCTTCATACCTCGGTTGTAACGAGTGGTTATTTGAGTCAAAGTTGATCTTCAATCAGCTTGAATCAGTCGGCCCATTCTCCTCTGACCTCTAGCATCAACAAGGTATTTTGGCCCCACAGGACTGCAGCATACTGGATATTTTCCTTTTTCAGACCATTCTTTGTAAACCCTAGAAATGGTTGTGCGTGAAAATCCCAGTAACTGAGCAGATTGTGAAATACTCAGACCAATCCGTCTGGCACCAACAACCATGCCACGCTCAAAGTTGCTTAGATCCCCTTTCTTTCCCATTCTGACATTCAGTTTGGAGTTCAGGAGATTGTCTAGACCTGGACCACACCCCTAAGTGCATTGAAGCAGCTGCCACGTGATTGGTTGAATAGATAATTTCATTAACATGAAATTTAACAGGTGTTCCTAATAATCCTTTAGGTGAGTGTACTTCTCAGGGGAAATGTGTCCCCTGGTAAAAATCTTCCAGCCCTTCCAGATCACAGGCGCACCCATTTCACTCCTCTACTCTGGTCCCTTCACTGGCTTCCTGTAACCTTTAGGATCCAATTCAAAATTCTCACCATAACCTATAGGGCTCTAAATGGTCAGGCCCCTGCTTATCTTGCCAACATAATTCACCTACACACCCCCTTCTGGTCTCTCAGGTCTATCCATAAAAAAAGAAATTTAAAAATAAATATGAAAACATTGCCATTGTTGGCTTGACCGTGCTTTCCAACAAAAACAACTTCCAGTGTTTGCAGGAGGGAAGCCAGTTGGGGATCACATCCCTTGTTGCATACTTCAGGTATGTTTGGGAGGAAGACCAGTTAGAGACTAATTCAAACCGCACATGAAAGGTCACTGAATATTGTTCTCTTTCATAGTATATATACAATTTAACAAATTAAATCATGAAATAGTTAACTCATTATTTACAGCTGACTCTGGTTTATGTTTAAGTAATACATTTAAGTTTCTATAAGATTTATTATTGTCTCTTTGTACATTCTTGGAGAGAGCCATCCTGAAAATAAAATATATATAAATCAATGGTTACCTGATTAATTTAAATATCTTTTTTGGTAAAAAAGATAGAAATATCAGACTATAAATGCAATGCCTATTGTGTTCATCTGGTCTTGTTGACTGTGCTGTACAAAGCAGCTGGATCCTCTCCAGTGTCCCGACCTCTGTTTCTGAGAAGAAGAAAAAAAAGGTGATTCTGAAGATATGAAATAATATAATCCTCATCATACTGTAATAGGAACGTAAAAGCAATGTTTTCAATTCAAAGATGTGTGATTTGTAGTGAGGATAATGTTCCTGTGTGAGGAGCTGCTCACCTCGGGGCAGTACTGCCACTGTTGAAGCTGACGGCAGCGTACTCAACGGCTTCCTGTTGCTCCCTGTGTCTGAGGGGCGGAGCAGCTCTGATGTTGGAGTACAGAGGATCTGCCTGGCTGTTGGAGACGTGGATGGTGGCGTACTGAAGGTCAACCTGCTCCTCTGGCTCACTCGGATCAGGTACACACTGCAGGGACACAATTACTTTCAGCTACGCATTTTACATGAGTAGGTTTTTCATTTGAATAGTGCATTCTTGCAGAGGATTGCAACCAGGACGGATGGAATTAATATCCCTGCTTTACCAACATGTTGCTGTATGACAGAAAAAAGGAAAGGAATATACAAGGAAGGGACAAATAGTAAGAAAACTACCAAGAATATAGGAGAATAAAAGAGTGTGATAGAAATGAACTTCTTTGAAAAGAGATAAAAAGAGCAGCATAAGGTCCTTCTCAGTCAGAGTTGGTTTCTAGAAGCCCTTAAAGACAGTAAGTGACTCAGCAGTTTTAATGGAATGGGTTTTCTTTGATACTAGAATAATATACGTAACTATTCTCACCTGTTCCCTGTTGTCTGGTCCAGACGAGTCCCTGGAAGCCCTCTTCTTTCTGGTCAGGACAATTAAAAATAAATAAATGATGGAATGTTTTAGTTCTGACAAACTGACTTTTAGTGATTTAAAGCTAAAGTGTGTGAGGAACGAGGAATTCTAAGTAATGACAACAACGCTGCGGCTCATCCACATGACGCAAGCCTTCGGTGATCGCGGACCACCCCCACCCCTCCTCCACACAGTTGCTAGTAGCGTTTATCCCTCAAATCGAAGAGGACACAGAGGATGAAAAACAAATATTGACATTTTAGAAGAGGTAATTATCTTGTAATTTTTATACAACAGCAATGTGGTCGGTCCGTGGGATTGTGGTCCTTCTGCTAAACGTGCAGGTCTTTTCTTAGCACTACAATCACTGACTGAAACATTCCGTGGGCTCTTCTTCAGGTTTTCAGCCGTGCCTTCACCTGTTGCAGCACTCCTCTTCCTCTCCAAAGCTGAATGCTGATGTTTCCTGTCTAAGCGGTGACATAAAACACATCACTCGAGCTGCTGCGAGGGAATGTAGCCGGACTACACCATTTTGTAAACATAGCCATGCTGAGATATACAGAGAGAGTTGTGTGGAGCTGGTAGGCTTAATTAGCTTTGTGTCAACTCATTTGGCAATGGCTTGAATGTAACAGACGTTCATTAATAAAAAATAATTGCGGCCTATAGCTTTAACAAACAATGATTCAGTGAAACAGAACTGATCACCTGATCCACAGGAAGACAGAGAGGGATAGGACAGCCAGGAGAACAACACTGATTGGTCCAGCAGCTATTAACAGACTTGATCCTGAGATATGATGATCAAAAGAAAACAGATAGTTAATCAGGGTGTTATAACATGTTTAAGCTCATTGTTTCCATAGAGGGATATATGACAAAAATGATGCTTGTGCCCATATTACATCAATTTAGTTTACAAAATGTAATTATGGTTTTATGAGCTGATGAAGTTGTGAGTGGAAGAAAAATGTAATGATGCATAAAAACGTGACCATTCTTTCAAACTGAAGATGGAATCTGGACTCTTCTCTTTATTGGATCTTGGTATCAGAGTTTCTAGGGAGGCAGAGCAGTCTGACTCCCAGATAACTGGAACACACTTGTATCTCCTGCCTCTTTTTCAGAGGATGTGACTGTCAGGTTAAGATGCTTCCCAATGTTCTTTTTCCCCTATTAACAATATCACTAAGGATAACAAGTCCTGCCCTAACTGAAGACATACAAGCATGTATGTTTGTAAGTTGTAGCTGAATGTAAAAACTGACCTGCTACAACAATCAGATGTAAGGTGGAGTTCTGACTTCCTCTTCTGTTCTGGGCTACACAGTAATAATTCCCACTGTGTTCAGCTCTGAAGTCAGTGATGGTGAAGATCTGTCCTGATGCTTTTGGTGAGTCTTCATTCTCCTTGTACCAGGTGTATTTAGCTGCTGGGTTAGCATCACTGCTACAGGTCAGATTCACTGAACTGCCCTCCACTATCTCAGCAGAGGGACTCACTGACACAGAGGGAAGCTTTGGACCATCTGGAGGAGAAAACATAGAACACATTTAACATTTCAGTTAAAGTGTAACTCTAGGCTATTTTTAGGGGTTCACCCGTAAAAATCATCTCAGCACCCCTGAAAATAAAGTCCTTATCATTGTGATTCTGTGAAATCGTTTAGGCTAGTGCTCAAACCTTATTACTTTTGCAAACCTGATTTTAGCGATGGAATAGGATAAATGAGGACAGGCTCAGCTCAGTTGTAGCTTAAAGTCAACAGCCTATCTGTGATTCCCTGAACGAGGGCGCCTCAGTCAGCCTACTGTTCAGTCTGCGCAGATAACTTTGGGGAATTCGGTCGTCAGAGTATGGCTACTTTCAACCACTGAAAAGGCATGGCTTTGAAAACGCTCTGATTGGTTTATTGCACGTGACGCCCAAACCACACCTAGCTATTTCAGACCAACCCATTTTAGATTTGCGTCGGGCGCAAGACTCATTTATCCCGCCGGTAAAATAGCAACAGCGCCCGAGATCCGCCCACAAAGCTACTTGCGTTTCACGTTTGATACTTTGATACGTTTGAAACTTCGACATTTAGGTCTCATTAAGCAATATCAAAAACATTTTTTACGAATCTGTTCCATTTACAATCTGTGTGCATTTCATTGAGCCACCTCCTGAAACATGGGGACAGTGGAGACTTCCAATTGAGTAATATTATTTTTTTAGCTGCAACCATGCCTAGTCTAATAATTAGTGATGGTCAAATGAAGCTTCGCGAACCAGTGTCTTTACTTTCTGAGCTCACTAGATGGCGCTCTCTGTTCAAAGAAAAAGGTTAGATGAATGGCAATTCAATGGGTTTTCAAACCCTTTGTTGAACAGAGAGCGCCATCTAGTGAGCTCAGAAAGTAAAGACACTGGTTCACGAAGAAAAATGGGAACTGCTGTGTCCATTTAGAAGAGAGAAGTGTATGCACATTGTGCACACGCTACATTATGGCCAAGCATGCGCCCCTAAAATAGCATCTGAATAACGCACCACTGACTTTAGACTAGCACCACTGACTTTAGACCAGGTTTTTCCTGGTCAGTGGCGGAATTGTTTTCTGAAACTGCTAAATATCACCACGTAACATTTGTGCCGGAACACGCCTCCTCTTTTCGCTGAACCGCCACCGGGAGCGCAAACACATTCCCTAATTTACCGACGGGAATCTGTGGAGGGAAAAGTCCGCCTTGTGTCGAGTGCAAAATAGGAATGATACATGCGTTGGTGTACAAAGGCAATTGCGCTGAGTGCAAGATAGGGCCCTGAGACTCTACCTTACATTTGTGTGTGTATGTGTGCTTTTCTTGATTTTTTTTCATTTTCTTTTTTTCCATCTTTTTATCTTTTTTTATTGCTGTCTTGTCTAGTTTATTGTGTGTCTGGTATGAGAAAGATTTTAAATGAAGTATCTGGAGGAGAAAACATGAACACATTCAACATTTCATTTAAACAGGAGTATGTTTTCATAGTGGAACATATTTAAATCAACACTAGTTCATAGAAACACAGAGTGGGTTGTGGAACTTACATATTACAAACTCAGAAACCACAACTTAAACCACTATCACCATGGATACTGACACTTGCTGATATAGGATAGTAAACAAGGAAATGTTTGGGGTTTAGTGTCTTTGGACACTGTCATGTCTACTGAGGACCTATGCTGGGTAAATTTTCCTCCATGATGTCCACAATCATCACTTCCACAATAAAACTTGATCAGACAGATCTTCTAACCCTAATCACTCGTTATTATTCAGGACTTTCAGGAAACATTGGACTTCACATGCAGTTAAGGTACAGTACAAAAGGTTAAAGGCTCCACTAGATGGTGTTATGTCAGAGGAAGACTGTAAGTAAACTCACACACTGAAGGAGAGGGGAAGTCCTCATGTCCTCTTACAGCACAGGAAAAGCTGTCTGCAGGATCCAAGGAGGCTGTATAAGAAATAGACGTGTATCCCTGAATTTTCTGTCCATTCTTGTACCAGATGTAGGAAGGATGACCAGGTAGACGACAACTGCTCTGACACTTCAGCTTTGTCTGATTAGAAGACTTGCTCACCTGCACCTGGAGACCTGAATATGGAAAAGTCTTCATTTAAGACTGAACACACATGTATAAAAACACACGGACGCAGGTAACTTTCATAAGATGTTGAACACTTGTAAGTAAATTACAAAACGTTCAGATGGAAATGTTACCTGTGACAGACAGAGTGACTCCAGGATAACCAACATAGTTCCCACCCTGGTTTGTTGTGAACCTGAACTTGTACACAGCTGAGTCTCTCTCTCTCAGGTCTGAGATTCTCAGAGTACAGTCCTTGTTTTCAGAGTGATACTGCACACGACCTGAATACTCTGAGACTGTTGTCAGATCCACAAACTGTTGATTTAACCAGAATCTCTGCTCAACTGTAGTATCAACTCCACCTACAGCTGATGGGTATGTGTAGCTGCAGGGTATGTTCACTGTTGATCCTTTAACAGCACAGATCTGAGTAGAGGGGTAAGTCACTCCCAAGCCATACTGACCCTTTATCACTGTAACACAGAGCACACCAGGAAGCACAATGAATTAATAACTTCAGTGCATCAGTCTAACAAGAACTGAATTAAAATATAGAATGTCAGAAAATGCCTGAAAAGTTTATCTTATGTGAACACATTTAATTTAAAGACAAGTTTGTATTCCCGGTGGAACATAACTTAAGTGGACAATAGTTAACAGAAACAGAAAGTGGGTGATGGAGCTTGAGTTTCCTCTATATTAGAAACTACATGGTGTCCTGTTACCATGGTTACTAGTTTAATCCTTTCTAACTGACGCAGTGAAGTAAACAAGGAAATGATTGAGGTTCAGTGTGTTTGGACACTGTCACGTCTACTGATGATCTCTGCTGGTTAATAAGATACATGAGGGCATTAAAGGTCCAGTGTGTAACGTTTTTAGTTAGTTCATTATCAAAATCTGTGTTGCCCGTTCACAAACTTGTCCTTTTTCATGAATATTTACCACCACCATCAATTCCAAGTATTCCTTTTGACTTGAAATGTTACATTTGCATTCACATGAACTGGGGTAGACGCTCCATATTCATGCGCCATCTTGAAATACGTTAGCCGGTAAGGGTCATACAGGACATACTGCTCCGCCTTTCGCGTTTTCTCTGTCACATGATAAACTCCCAGGTGCTGCTAATGCTGCTAACGGGTATCGTAGCTTCCTGGCCCCAGCAAGTTTGAAGAAGGAAACGTGGAGGACCACACGTAATCAAAATCCAAATTTTAGGAACAGGAGTCTTCTTCTTCGCCCAGAAAAAGAAAAAGGATATCGAAAAGAGAAAGAGACCGGCTTTTGAAGCGTGAAGGCTACAGTAGCTGTAATATGTACTTTGAACTGCGTGGTGCCAGAGAGTTGATTACAATATATGATCTCAACGCTAGATGGCAGAAATTCCCACACATTGGACCTTTAAATAATGAGAATGTGTCAGACATGATTTTTCCTCCTGTGACATTTTCTGACATCATCACTTCCACAAAGAAACTTGATCGGACAGATCTTCTAACACTAATAATTTGTAAATATTCAGGACTTATGAACATCTGACTTCATTCTTTTCACTCATGTTTTTGGATGGACCAGAAGAAAAACATGTTAGTTAAAACCTGGACCAGTTAAGTGTTTTAATTTTTAAAAATAAAAGGTCAAGATTACTAAATAACACATTTTAACAATGAAAAATGTCATATAAAGACAAAAGTCTAAGGACAAATTTCCAGTGTGAGCTCTTATTTTCCAGCTTTACTTTACAGTGAGGTCAGGAAATAAGAGATCATTGATTAGTGATTTGGTTTTCATTCACTTCTGCACAATTATCACCAAATATCACGTAGTTACATGCAGTTAAGGTACAGTACAAAAGGTTAAAGGCTCCACTAGATGGTGTTATGTCAGAGGAAGACTGTAAGTAAACTCACACACTGAAGGAGAGCGGAAGTCCTCATGTCCTCTTACAGCACAGGAAAAGTTGTCTGCAGGATCAAAGGAGGCTGAATAATAATCAGATGTTTGTCCCTGAATGTTCTGTCCATTCTTGTACCAGATGTAGGAAGGACGACCAGGTAGAGGACAACTGCTCTGACACTTCAGATCTGCCTGGTTAGGAGACTCGCTCACCTGCACCTGGAGACCTGAATAATAATAAGGATACTACTACTACTACTACTACTACTACTACTACTAATAATAATAATAATAATAATAATAATAATAATAATAATGAACAGAAGTCTTAATTTTAGACTGAACCCACCAACACATACACTTTCATAAGATATTGAACACTTGAAAGTGATTTATTAAATATTGTAGATAAAAATGTTACCTGCTGTGACAGACAGAGTGACTCCAGGTGAACCAATATATTTTGCACCATGGTTTGTTGTGAACCTGAACTTGTACTCAGCTGAGTCTCTCTCTCTCAGGTCTGAGATTCTCAGAGTGCAGTCGCTGTTTTCAGAGTGATACTGCACACGACCTGAATACTCTGAGACTGTTGTCAGATCCACGGTTTCACCATTACCTAATTCAGTAAACCAGAATCTTTTCTCAACTTTGGTAACAAGGTCATTTATTCTGGATTGGTATGTGTAGCTGCAGGATATGTTCACTGTTGATCCCTTGAAGGCACAGATCTGAGTAGAGGTGTAAGTCACTCCCAAGTCATCCTGACCCTGTATCACTGCAACACAGAGAACATCAGAGAGCACAATGAATTAATAACTTCAGATAACAATCATACTACCAACATGATCTAGGGAAAAAAAAAAAAAAAAAACCTGGACAAACTTAAAAATCCTCAATTATCAGACCAATTATCTGCAGCTATTAAAAAAGTCATAAAAAGTTCATCATCATGCATCTGTCTAACTTAACTGTATTTAAGAATTTCATCAGGTTTTATCATAGTTTATTATAGTTGGGACATATAGGGATATGTGTTACTTCTGGTTTTGGTTTTGGTTATTTAATTGAAAAAAAAACATTTGTGAAAATAAGCCTGAGCAGTGCTTCTTGCATGTCAACAAGAAAATACAAATACATTTTACAGACTCTTCTAGGATAGAGCAGATGTCTAAACACAAATGAAATGTCTTATCTGTGTTTCATCATAGTCGGGACACAGGAAAAAGTGTTAAATTATTGTATTTAAATATATGTGTTAATTGTTTTGAAAAAATAAGCCTGAGAAGTGCTTCTTACATGTTAACAAAAAAATACATTTACCAGACTCTTCTAGGATAGAGCAGAATTATACATAACATACATGTTTTAATTTATAGTCTACCTCCTGTTAAAAATAATACTTTTTTAAAGTTACATCAGAATTAAACCAAAGTGAACAGGCAAAGACAAGTGTAAACACAACGGAAGAGTTAAATAGGTTGAAAGTTGAAGAGCTGATATTTATTAATATACATATGTCACGGGGCGGAAGTCTATTTTTATTTGTACATGCTTTTATTGGATTTGCTGTGTTTTTATATTTTATAGTGCATGCTTTTATTCTGAAATGTGTGGTGTTTTTAATGTTGACTTCTGCCAGTAAACATGTTAGCAGGCCTAATCAGGCTAATGACTTTCGCCTGGGGGTGAGAGGGGGTTGATTGGCCCTTGTATAAAAAGGGCAGGACCTTAGAGGAGCCAGAGAGAGAGGGGCACATGGGAGAAGGAGAGGCCATGGTGAAGATGAGGGAGGCCTGAGAGCACACCAGTGAAGATGCTGAGATATGACAGGGCATTCGGAACAGGTGGTGAAGCAGACAGGAGATCAGATGAAGACACACAGAAAGACAACCTTAGAGAGCCCTGAAGCTACAGCGAAGAAACACAAACACCGTCCGCTAGCGGCAAAAAGTGGTGTTAGGTGGTGGTAAACGTCATGAAGTGGTAGCAGTTGCTAAGGACGTGTTACTGGCCGCAGTTTTCTGTTACAGGTTATGCCCGAGGAAAGCCGCACAAGGAGAGGACACTGGTTGCCAGCAGAACCCTGTGGACATTTTAAAGTCAAGACTCCCGTTCTGTTTGGACTGTTTTTTAGTTAGATTTTTAGTTTAAGTCTTTGGGGGGTTTTTTTAAGTAATTTTTATTGTTTTATCCTTTTGTTAAAATAAATGTGTTACTCCTATTTGTTTTTACTCATTGTTTTAAATACACCGTGTTTTACTGCTCTCCCCCGGTACAAAGGACCTGTTTTAATCTTCGACTTTTAGTTTTTAATTGTTGTAGTTTTTAAAGAGGTCCTAGGCCTCAGTATCAAAACCTAGGTGGCGTTGTTGGTCCTTTCTTACCCATATTTATATATTTTATACCAACACCGCCCCTGACCCCCCCCGACCTTTAAAACACATACATAATACATTATAGGGATAATAAGTATATTAATATATACATTTCCTGGTTAGTTTCCTCTCTGTTCATTCTGTGGTCAGGTTGATGCTGAGGTAAGTGTGAAAACTAAAAAAAGGAGAACACTGAGGTCATCAGGCTCAGATGTGTGATGAATAAAGAGAAGTTGAGACGGTATGGGAGACTTCACTGACCAGTATTCCTTTAAAATAAATTTCACCGTGATTTAAAAGTGAGCTGTTTCTACAACCAGGGTCGTCTTTAGAACAGATTAAACAGTAACATGTTTTCACAGAGTCTAAAACCCACAATATTCTGTTTACAGCATGTAAAAGTGTTTAGCACAGAGTTACTTCATACAAAAGTCAAAGATGATGGCCAACACAAGAGAAGAACTATGGAGTTAGAATCATGCCAAAACTTCACACACACACAAAACGTGTTTTACTCACGCCCAACGATTCACAAACAAACTCAGTGTGGTTTGCAAATACAAAACATCATTCACAAAATAATGCATTTTGTTCTGCAAATAAGAAACCTACCTATCAAACAAATACAGTATGTTTTACACATACAAAAACGTATTTCTTCAATGACAAAAAATCGCTTCAATATACATATATATATATAATCAGTGGTTTTGTCATCAGCAACAACACGTTGCTCAGTTTTGTTCCAGTAAGTTATGCACCATAATAACGTTTAAAAAAATCCGGTGTATATATCTATGGGCCTAGTTAGCTTAAATTTACTTAACAGCGCCACCTGCTGTTGTGGAGTTCGAATTACAGGACATTTGTTAGAAAATGTACCTGCATTTGTGTGTGGATCTGTGGGCATTTGTGTGTGGATCAGCAAGGCGGAAAGTTAGTGTCAAAAGTCACGTGACAGTTTTTTACTTGTAGAATTAGTTTTGTAATTGTAGAATTAGTTTTGTACTTGAAGGATTTTTTTGTACTTGAAGGATTTTTTTTTTCCGTACTTGTAGAATTTGTTTTGTACTTGAAGGATTTTTTTTTGTACTTGAAAGATTTTAGTTTGTACTTGCAGGATATTTTTTGTAATTGAAGAAATACGTTTTTGTATGTGTAAAACATACTGTATTTGTTTGATAGGTAGGTTTCTTATTTGCAGAACAAAATGCATTAGTTTGTGAATGATGTTTTGTATTTGCAAACCACACTGAGTTTGTTTGTGAATCGTTGGGCGTGAGTAAAACACGTTTTGTGTGTGTGTGAGGTTTTGGCATGATTCTAACTCCTTAAAGATCTTGCTGATATCCAATTCACAAAAAAACAATCAAAAGTGTAAACAAAACTAATATTTGTAGCGTTTCTGGGAAGTTTGCCTTTCACACTTACCAACCTATTTCCACATGACCTTCAGTCTCACATTTTCCCTCTTTTAAAGAATGAATGTAAGTAGTAATAGGATGGCGTCTTTGCGCGTGCATGTGTGACGTCATCACACGCACGCGCAAACCCGCCATGTAATCTGGTCATATGAGCGTGCATGTAACGTCGCGGGTGCCCGTTGGTACTCGCGGTCGCCATCTAGTGGCCGAATGTGGTATTGCATCTAATCGTTGCTGGTACTCGCGGGCGCCATCTAGTGTCCGAATATGGTAGTGCATCTAATCGTCGAAACTGCGCACGCATCTAGCGGATGTGATGACGTCGCGGTCGAACGTCGGCACACCGCGAGTGCCATCTAGCGGCCGAATATGGGAGCGCATCCCGCCGTCGATGCTGCGTGCGCCTCTAGCGGATGTGATGACGCAGCGGTCGAATGTCGGAACACCCGCGATAGCCATCTAGTGGTCGAATATGGGAGTGCATTTCGCGAACGTGGTGACGTATGTAGTGTGGGCGGCCGCTTCACCACTACAGGGGTCTGGTGCACTTGAGCGGAGGCGTATTCTCACAGATTTCATAGTACATGTAGTACCCTTTTTTTTACCGCGTTGCGTTTTTCCGCAACAAAAGGCCATCTGGCGTTTGTCTTATGTTTTGGTGAAAAACAACTAGGGATCGTTTCTCAACAGTGCCCTCTTTAGCCTTTTGTTTACTGCTATTTAGCTTTTTTAGATGTTTTTTTTTAGCTAGTCTGGTAACTAGCTTGTTTCCACATTTTTTTTTTCCACATCAAAAGCCCTCTGGAGTTTCACTTTTTAATTTTTTTTCATCGCTACCTACAAGTGGTAAGTAAAGCTTGTGTTTAAGAATGTTCAAAGCTATTTAATTCATTCAGTCATTCATGAATTAGCTAAAACTTTGATCGTGTGTTCGTAATGCTGGTGGGTTGTACCACATGACGCTAGTGTTAAAAAAAAAAAAGAAAAGTTGTGTTAGACCAGTAGCTAGCTTGTAAATGTGGGGTCTTTTGTTGTGAGTGTTAAATCGTCATAAAGGGGTTTGGTTTGTGGTGTTTAAAACCCCTTGTTTCAAGACGGGTCTGCTCACTTTTTACCTGCATTTTGTAGCTACGTGGCTAGCTAAAACTTTCCCTCGTTTTCTCAACAAAGTCCTCTGAAGAAAGAGGATTCGGTTCTACAGCAATGGCTGCATTTGGTGAGTATATTTAAAAAAAAAAAAAAAAAAAAAAAAAGAAGCTTATTGTAAGGTATTTAATTCATTCAGACATTTGTGACTTAAAAACGTTTTTTTTTTTTTTTTTTTTTTGTGTGTTATAATGTAGTTTGCATCATTAGGTGATCGTGCAAAGAGCTGGGATAACGTGGCTGTGTTAGTTGACGAAACTATTAAACCACAAGGTAAAAAACTTATAAATATATTATACACTACAGCATTAATTGATTTAGTACTGTGTTTTCATTCATTTTTTTTTTTTTTTTTTAAAAAGCTCCGTGTAGCCCATTCCTACAGACCCCAACACGCCAGAACATTAAACCAAAGGCCACTCTAATAAGGAATAAGAACACAGCAAACAGGTATTTACGGTTTATTTATCTCTTTCAGTATGTAATATTTATTACTGTTTAATTTATCACTGTGTTTGTAGCCATCTAATATATATATATATATATATATATATATTTTTTTGTCTAGACAATCAGCCCCTGAACAAAGGATCCGCAAGGGCGAGGGCTACTCGCTCTCCCATGTGGCTGAAATCAATCCTGTTGAAAGACCATGTGCTTCGATGCCCCTCTCTGTGAAAGCTGCTACGCCTAACGTTCGCCATCGTAAGCCTAAGAAGCAATTTATTGAGGTGAGTTTAAAAGGAAAGCAGTAAAATAGCGTGTTGTATTTAAAAAAAAAAAAAGATTTTTTTCTAATCTAATGCTAATTCCAGCCTGTGAAGCCATACACGACCGGTCTCCCGCCCAAAAGTAGCACCCCTTCCTTTGTTCCGGTCTCGTCTTACCCGACCACTGTATCTTATGATAGTAACACAGCAGCTGAGGTGAGAAAACCTTTTGTAGCTAACAGAATATATTTACATAGTGTTGTAAAAGCTTTTTAAATAAAATGTATATATTTTAAAAAGGCTTTTTTTCCTTTGTTTTAGCAACTAAAAGGCGACGGAAGACTTAGTTACATTGTATTTGACGCCTGAGGACGATTTCACACAGTCACCCCCATGGAGCAGATACGTATGTCCACACAAGCCTAAGAAGAGATCTAGGAAGAGATCTATTGAGGTGAGTTTAAAAGGAAAGCAGTAAAATAGCGTGTTGTATTTAAAAAAAAAAAAAAAAAAAAAAATCTAATCTAATGCTAATTCCAGCCTGTGAAGCCATACACGACCGGTCTCCCGCCCAAAAGAAGAAGCCCTTCCTTTGTTCCAGACACGCCTTACCCAGACACTGTATCGGGTGTTCCTAACACCACTGCAGAGGTGAGAAACGCATTTGTAGCTAGCAGAATATATTTACATTGTGTTATAAAAGATTTTTAAATAAAATGTATATATTGTTAAAAAGGCTTTTTCCTTTGTTTTAGCAGCTAACGGCACGCAAAGACTTGGAGTCCTTGCATCGGTCGTCGTCTAGTACACCAACGCCCTACCAGCCACCAAGTGTCTCCATTGAGAGGGAACAAAAGGATTCCCCTTTACAAAAGGCACCTGAAGAGTCCTTGCATTGGTCGTCGTCTAGTACACCAACGCCCTACCAGCCACCAAGTGTCACCATTGAGAGGGAACAAAAGACATCTGATGAGGTGTGTGTGCTTGTGTGTGTGTGTGTGTGTGCTTGTGTGTGCTTGTGTGTGTGTGTGTGTGTGCTTGTGTGTGTCTTTATTTAACCAAAAATATTTTGTTATACCTCTAGACAATCCATGCCATAGAAGTAGGCGAAGTATCCGAAGACACCGGACTAACAGCGACAGCCCCTACATCACGCCAAACAAATCGTGAAGCTACAGGCGAAGGGTCTGAAGACACAGAGCTAACAGCACCCGTCCCTACATCACGTCAGACAAATCGGGGAGCTACGGGAGAAGAGTCTGAAGACACTGGACCAACAGCAACACAGCTTACACCCCACCAACTGTGTCAGGCTGCTTTGCAGGAGGACCCTGAATATAATGTAGGTGAATACCTCTTTAACTGTATCTATAGCACCGAGGAAGGCACCGATTATGTCAGCTGTATACCACACACCTCTGTTATAACTGTGGCAGATAAAAAGTGTAACAGTGCTAATACCGCCATAACCACTCCTGTAAATGTATTAGAGGTTAACGTTCCATTCCTTGATAAGCAAACAGTACCTAATTATATTACTAACAATCGGTTTGAACAAGGTGGGGCACTAGGAGGTCCTGAGCAGTTAACATTACTTCAGAGTGCAGAGTTTTTTGAGTATTGTGTTAACACATCCCTCAACAACCTGCAGTCGCTGACCCTTATAAACAAATACAATCAGAATTAGCCGAATTACGAAAACAAAACAATGGTCTTATGAATAAATTAGATGTCTTGCAAACAGCTAACACACAATTGACCGGTTTGGTCACAGACTTTGAGCTGCGCTAGCCATTCAGGCCAGAGCTAACACGCATTTGGTTGATATGGTCACAGGCTTTGGCACAGCTATTGCCTCTCATGTCAGCTCTCTCAATTCAATGCTTGATCCTATGATAGTATGCCTTAAAAACACAATGAATATGACCCCGCAGTAAAAAAAAGTGTTAAAACAGTCTATAGTTTGTGCAAAATAAAAAAAAAGAAAAAAAAAAAAAATGTCATCCCCACCCAAAAAAAAAAAAAAATCTGAACCCCTAGGGGAGTGTGATGCTCGTATTGATGAGGAACTAGAATGGCCGTGCAAGGACGATTACACAAGAGCAGTAAACAATCCTCAGGATTTTGCACGATTGTGTGCAATGCATGCAAAAATATTCGAAGCATGGGCCCGATCTATGCCTCGCGCTAGACCTAGTGAAAGCAACAGTGAGAAAACACACACATCAGATAGACCTGCTCCTGCGCAGTTGTCACATAATGGTCCTTCAAGCGTATATTCCAGCAATACACAGGCCAATACAGACTCTATACAATCATCAAATACAGACCCCACAGGCATAGATCAGAGTAATAAGAGACCATCATGTTTTCCGAGTGTTCAGCCCTCAAAACGATCTTGTACAGATGAGCAGACTGGTCCCCAACCGTCCACAAGCGCTTATAGACCCCCTCCATCACCCTCAGAAAATCCTCAGGGTAGTGTGCAGTGTGGTGCGGGCGGGTTTCTAAGGTAACATCTGAAATAGCATCCAGACAGATACCCCTTTTTAATGCTGCTGAATTTCGTCAAGATGTTGACTCATGTAAATATTGATTTGACGGATATTGGTAGTGTTCCTGAAAGGGTGTATAGCACCCTAACAGGTTTAATAGAGAGGGCGTTGGGTAATGCAACACAGGACAGTGTTTTAAATGTTGAGTTAAGGGGTCCCGCCGTAGATGTCCCTATCCAAACAATGTTGAATTCAAGCGATGGCTATAACACAGACACATTTCTGGAGCAAGTAGCACAGGCGATGCAGAGTAACGATAATTCACTGACCGAAGACTCTTTAGAATTAATTGTGACAATAGCGCGCAATATGTCGGGAGGGAATGGTGGGGGACGTCGAAAACTAGGAAGCATTGGTTACGATCAAATATTGTCAGAAAAAGGTAATGCTTTGTATAATCCCAAGAATAACGCTGGTAACGACAATCTCTGCTTTTCTCTCTGCCTGGCACATTATGTAAACAGCAGATTGTCGCATGATGAGAAGATGAATTATGCCAAGCAGCTGCATAGTGATTTGGGTTTTGACTACACACATAAAGTTTCGTTCTCTGATGTTGACAGATTTCAGAAACATTTGAAAATGAAAATTGTGATATTCCATCATGTAGCTGGATGTAAAAAACCCACAATCTTCAAAACGCACGACAAACCCGATGTGAAAACAGCGTGGTTGTATTTGCATGACGAGCATTATTATCTCATCGTAAATAAAACGGCTTTTTTGGGGCGTCTTACGTTTTGAGGGGTGTTACAAGACCTACCAGAACCCTCTGGGACATCATTGTAGTTGGGATTGTAATGTGTGTTACACTGCTTGTATACCTGACAAGACCATTAAATGCAGAGACTGTAGACGATATGCAAATCGCAACAGTGTTTTGAAAACCATAAAAAACCCGATGGGAAACACGGGCTTATACCGTGCAATACATACAAATATTGCGTAGTCCTGTCACGCAACATATCGTGTGTCGAAAAATCCACACAGCTGTAAAAACCTAAATGCCTACATTGTAGAGAGCCTTTAGGTGCTACTAAGCACTCTTGCTATATACAACCCGTAGAGAACGCAAAGAAAGTAGTGATAAGTATCTCTTTTACGATTTCAAAACACGTTATCAATGTGGTCGTCATGAAGCTAATTTTGTATGCATTATGGATATGGACGGGCAAAAAAAAACTGCTACGAAACAACAAATTGCGCCGCATCATTCATTCAGAACTACAGACAGGAGAAATACAAAGGCTATACTTTTATAGCACACAATGCTTCAGGTTTTGACAGTTATATAGTTTTAGAGTATCTGGTGAGTCAGAAACTTTGTCCAACTATTACTATGCGCGGTTCAAGGGTGCTTCTGATGATCGATTCTACTTTCAATCAGCGTTGGATCGATTCGTTCAGTTTTATCCCTATGGCTCTGTCTAAAACTCCGGCAGCAATGGGGTTCTCTGATCTTCTCAAAGGATTCTTCCCCCATGAATTTAACAAGCGAGAGAATGAGAATTATATTGGACCGTATCCTGCACCAGCTCTATATGGTTATGATGCTATGAGTGACACCTCTAAGAAAACGTTCATGGAGTGGTACGATACGGTCCGCGACACCCCTTTTGACTTTCGAAAAGAGATGCACAGCTATTGTGTTAACGATGTAACGGTTTTGATTAAAGCATGCAAAATATACAGAGAGGCCTTCCACGAGTGCACAGGCCTAGACCCGTTTGCATACGCTACATTGGCTTCCTCGTGTATGGGTGTATTTAAAACGCTGTTCCTTCCCAAAGACACTGTTGCTCTGACATACGAAGGTGCCTACATTAGGCAAAACAAGACATGTTCTGATGTTTCAATACAGTGGCTTGAGTATGTTGCAGACAGAGAGGGCCTTGACATACAACATGCTCTGAACAGAGGTGAAAAGTCATTCGGTCAGTTCTTTGTAGATGGCTATTGTGAAGACACACACACGTGTTATGAATTTAATGGCTGCTTCTTTCACGGCTGTGATAAGTGCTATGCGCCAGGTGAAGTCAATCCTCTCGCCAAAAAAAAAAAAAAACACAGGGTGAGCTGCGCTCGGAGTTCCATAACAGAGTGGCTGTTCTAAAAAATAAGCATCAGCTGAAAGTTGTGGTGATGTGGGAATGTGATTGGAGACAGGCTGTGGACACTAACCCTGACGTTAAGGAGTTCATGTTAACATATGAAAAACCAGGGCGCCTCAATCCACGAGAATCCCTCTTTGGAGGCCGCACAAATGCAATGAAGCTGTACCACAAGGTAGAAAATGATGAAAAGATCAGATACTATGATTTCACAAGTTTGTACCCAACTGTTCAGTCCAAAAGAGATTATCCAATAGGACACCCCAAATAATACACAAGGATTTTGATGACATAAACGCATACTTTGGCATTGTGAAATGTACAGTAGCACCCCCAGAGGCCTGTATCACCCTGTGTTGCCCTACCACTGTAACGGTAAACTGATGTTCCCCTATGTGCAGCGTGTGCTGTTCAGATGAATCAAACAACACCTTGCACACATAACGATCAAGAACGGTGGTTGTCTGGCGTTTGGGTGACGTTTGAATTACAGAAAGCCGAGAGAAAGGGTACAAGATTGTTTCCATTGCTGAAGTTTGGCATTTCCCAGAAAAAACTGATCAGCTTTTTAATGCCTATGTTAAAACATTTCTTAAACGTAAGCAGGAAGCTTCAGGATACCCTGGACATATCAAGACGGAAGACGAAAAACAAAAGTACATAGATGACTATTATGCACATGAAGGCATTCGCCTTGATCCGCCAAGATATGTTTTAACAAAGCTGTCAGGCATACAAATAAACTGCTTCTGAATAGTCTTTGGGGAAAATTCGCCATGCGAAATAATATGACTACTGCTGAGCTCATAACGGAACCATCCCGCTCACACAGCTCATGTTCAGCGACACTTTTGATGTTCGCCAGTTCTCATTCATCTCACCAGAAGTAGCGATTGTCCAGTGGAGATACACAGATGGTGAAGCATCCAGAGTAAAAGATGTGAATGTTTTTATAGGAGCCATGACCACCGCCCACGCCGCATGGAGCTATATGATTTGTTGGATAAACTGCAGGAACGTATTTTATATGTGGATACTGACAGCATTTTGTTCACAAGCAGAGACGGCGAGTGGATCCCCCTCTAGGGCCTTATCTTGGCGATTTAACGGATGAACTAAATAGCGCCAAGTCTGTGGGGCTCCTAACGAAGATTATATAACGGAGTTTGTTTCCGGGGGTCCTAAATGCTATGCTTATAGGACTGCTCAAGGAAATACACAAGTTAAATGCAAGGGTGTGACCCTTAATGCCTCAAATGCCAAAGTGGTTACACATGAATCGTTAATTGGTCTTGTTCAATCCTTTGTGACCAACCAGCAGCATCCTAGCCGCCTGACCACAACAGCATTCACAATAAAGCGCGACAAAAAACAGTTCCATCTCAAAAACGACACCTTGACAAGGAAAGTACAGGTTGTTTACAACAAACGACGTGTGCTCCAAGACTATACAACCGTCCCTTATGGCTACTAGGGATGTTTCAGGATTTGATGGTAGGCTTCAACACCCTTTTAGCCTCGTTATCAGTGGTCCTTCGAATTGTGGAAAACATATTTTGTCAAAGACATTATTGAAAACATGTCCTCTGTTATTTCACAAAAATTGATAACATAGTATACATCTATTCATGCTGGCAACCAATATACGATCAATTGCTTAAAACGGTGAATATAAATTTTGTACAAGGTCTCCCGGAATCGTTTCTGCGACGAGGCACTCTTGCCTACTACTAAGAATAATTTGCTCATTATAGACGATTTAATGAATCAAGCCTGTGATAATTTGGAAGTTCAAAAGTTTTCACACAGTATGTCCATCACCGACGCCTTAGTTGTATATATTTAGTGCAGAATCTGTTTATTCAAGGTAAAGCTAGTCGTACAATCAGTTTGAACACCAACTATATGATTATTTTCAAAAATGCTAGAGATCAACATCAAATAAGCTTGCTGGCACGGCAAATGTTCCCCGGAAATTCTAAATATTTTTTAGAGGCTTTTAAAGACGCCACTAGTTACACCTTTGGCTATCTATTGATAGATTATAAATCCACAACCCCCGATATTTTAAGACTCAGAACAGCTCTGATATCCCCACAGCAGGTTGTATATGTTCCTAGAAAAAAGTGTAATAATGTCGTCGAATGGAGAGGAATTTTACATTGTTAGACATGCTACATAAGGCGCCACCCAGAGCGAGAGGTGTCATTGTGAGCAACGCTAGTCCAGACTTTATCAATGCGCTTTGTGAAATAGCTTTGAACGTCCTAAGAGGCCACATACCACTGTCTAATAATCAGTACAAACTGTTAAAGAAGAAGAAGAAAGTTATTAGACTAATAGCTGATAAAAAAGTTAAACATTTAAAAAAAAAAGACAATCAATCAAACAGGTGGGTTTCTACTCCCTCTCCTGGGTGCCGCTATCCCATTCATAGCAAGTCTTATCAACAGGAATTGAGATGGAACACACGCAGAAAATGTTTTTTGGTTCCACAAAATCAATTAGTGGCATTACAACCTCCTCAAACAACGGACTCCTCAAATGTATCTCTGCGACAGTCTGTACAAAGTGAATTGGACCGAGCCATGAGTGATATATTGAAACAGCCTGACATTGATGTATATGAAAAAGCTAAAAGATATTCCAGTATTCTACAGCGGTACTTAGTCATGATAAAACAGGGTGAACGCGAGAAAAGTGTGATTACATTATCAATACCTGAAGTTGATTCAAAGGATGATTCAAAAGATGAAGAAGAAAATATGTTAAAGACAGAAGTGTTGAAACATATGCCTATAAGAAATAAAAAGAAATGCAGAATACATATTGGCTTCATTATCCCGACACAATGACCAGTTATCTTGGACAAATCAAGGGGAAATAGTTGTTGAAAATAAGAATGTGCCTGGAAGTCATCTGTATGATCTGCTGAAAAGTGTCACAACCCATAATAATGTTCCAGAACACTCTAGACCAAAAGGGTGGAACATATTTTTAAAAACGTTAGCTAGCTTAAATGTGCCACTCTCCGTAATCCCAAACACGAGGGTACGCTGTTCTATTGAGGCTTTTAAAACTGTTGCATCATCTGAAACTAATACACAAACGCCTATGATTGTTCCACGAAACCCTCGCACTCCTAGAGCAATAAGAATGGCCCCTGTATTTACACATGGTACACCATCTGCTTTACGAGCAACTAGTACTCCTAGAACATTTAGTATTACACCACCCATTGCTAAGACTCGCTGGTCTAGTTTTTAATCTTTTATATTTTCTATTACACTACTTTTTTTTTTTTTTTTTACTTTTTTAAACATATTTTTATTATTTTCTATTTTACTTTTTTTTTAAAAAACCTATTTCTATTATTACACTACTTTATATTTTATTTTTTTTTTTTTTTAAAACCTATTTCTATTATTACACTACTTTATATTTTACTTTTTTTAAAAACCTATTTCTATTATTACACTACTTTATATTTTACTTTTTAAAAACCTATTTCTATTATTAACTACTTTTATATTTTACTATTTTTTAAAAACCTATTTTCTTTTATTTTTACACTACTTTATATTTTACTTTTGTTTTTAAAACCTATTTCTATTATTACACTACTTTATATTTTACTTTTTTAAAACCTATTTCTATTATTACAC